>NW_016108059.1:281479-284230 GCF_001604975.1 Cebus imitator | reverse complement strand
ATGGCACGATCTCGGCTCACCGCAACCTCCGCCTCCTGGGTTCAGGCAATTCTCCTGCCTCAGCCTCCTGAGTAGCTGGGATTACAGGCACGCACCACCATGCAGAAAATTGTTTTGAGTATTTTCTGATAGCTATTGAAAGTTGATAACTGTAATGTGTGTTTGCTTATTATTGTATGCTTTGCTGTTTACCTCAATACCCTGCCAATTAAGGTAGTTTGTTGAAGACTGAAAGAAAAATCCTGAGCATTTGGAAATGAGAATATCCAATAAGCTAAAATTAATTTTACTATACATGTTTAAAAATTTCCAGTTGAAAATTAGTAATTTTTCTGCGGTGACAGAGTAAATGAAAGAATAAAATGGAAAATTTTAAAGATAATTCCTGCAGTCCTTGCTATGGGCTGGGAATGCTGACACTTAACTAAATAGATGAGAGGAGAGAAGGGTTTGTAGAGAAAACAGTTTTACTAGTGGTTCTCCACCTAACTTCATATTACAATTTTCTTGGGAGCTTAAGAAAAGATGGATGTTGGGATCCTACCCATGCTAATTTATATTCGATAAATAATCAGTAGGACTTGGAAAGGGCCAGGGCATTGATATATTTTAGGATTTCTACAGATGATTCCAGTGTGCTGCAGGGTTGAAAATAACTAATTTCTCCTTCCTTTTACACTCTCCTCTTAGCCCTTTAAAAAAATGACTTCCTTTTATTTTCCAACTGTCTTTTTAAAATTTGGTGTGGAGGTTTGATAACACAGAAAAAATGCAAAGAAAAATATTAGCAAGAGGATCAAGTTAAAGTAATGGCTTCTCTTCATAGCTTCATACAGTTAGTTGCTCCCCAGTGTTGGTTCCAGGACCCCTCACAGCTACCAAAATCCAAGGATGTGCTCAACTCAAGTGCGTCATATGAAATGGCCCAATATTTGCCTATAACATTTGCCATCTTCCCCTATACTTTGGATCAGTTCTAGATTACTTGTAACACCTAATACAATGTAAATGCTATATAAATAGTTGTTATGAAGTATTCTTTAACGAATAATGGTTAAAAATAAAGTCTGTACATGTTTGCTACAGATGCTTTTTTTCCTTAGTATTTCAATCTGCGGTTGGTTGAATGAATCCATGGATGCAGAACCCATAGATAATGAGGGCGAATTGTACTTAGCATACTTAGTGAGGCCACTGTATTAATTGCTCATTAGCAGTATTTTGTAAGTATAGCCCCAAAGGTTAGAGAAATTCTAAAGCTTGGAAAGTTTGTTACAGGGAAATTTATCAAAAATAAATTAAGGCATCAATTCAGTTATTTCTGGAAATCCTAGGAGACCTAAGTGATGTCTTTAAAGTTATTATAAATTATAAGAGGGCAAGAAGTGTTACTAATAAAAAGTTACTCATTTTAGGTTATATTGATCATATTTACAATATCAATGGGTTGTATTTTTTATGGGCCATCAGGATAGAAAGGACCTTAAGTATTATTTAGTATAAGTGTACTTTTACTCCTTTATTCTTTTTTATGCCACTGTTGATGAGGAACGGTCTCTGTTTTTCCCCCCTCAGTGGAAATATTTTACCTTAGTTATAGTATATCATGTTTATTGCATATAGTTTATATTGCATATAATCTGCAAATATATACACATAAATATACTATGATAATAGGGTTTTATAGGGTTATTGTATCTTGATATTTAAGACAAAATTGGGGTCTTTTTTGTGATTGATTTGATGTTGCTTCCTGGGTCAGGAACACCCTCAGCAGTTACAGTGTTTTTTTCTGTGACAAAATGAGAGCAAGCCATTTTAGGATGAGTTCAATATGTTCAATTCAATGAACATTTTTTGTGTGGTGGCAAAATTGGATTTGGCAGTTCTATAAATTGCAAGGGTTAGATTTCTGAGAACAGCTCTGATAAGAGAATGTGGTACAGAAATTTAGCACTGAGTAGGGTTTAGAGGACATGTGTGAACCATTAGGAGACTTCTGGAATTATTCTTGATTCAGCAAAATACCACAATAAAATTGATACATAATAAAGAATAATGAGTACTATTCTGTAGGACCATAATTCCTTTTCAATAGCTCTAATATCCACAACACTCTGGAAACCAAAACTTTTTCTGTATATTTGGCACAAACTGATTTTTTTCACAAAATGTGTTCCTAGCTATTCTCTTTATTTCATATATTTAAAGGTTTCATTGTGGAAATGGCAAATGTTTGATTATTGTGTGCTATCCCAGCCTTCTCTAGAGGTATTGTTAAATATATAGTGTATACACGCTGTGTCACCTGTCAAAAATCTCCAGTCATTCTGAATTCTAAGACATATTTGACTGCCTGAATGTTGGAACTGTGGACCTGAATAAACCCCTTAATAGGACTTGTCCATATTGTACTTCTCTGAGGTGGAGTTTCAGTAAGATGCTAGTAAATTTCTTTTGCTTTTTTTCTTGTAAATATAGAAATGCAAAGTGGCATTTTATTTGAATCTGTTAGTTTCTTTAACAGTTGTAGAAAGCTCTCATGGGTTTTTGACACTAAGTTATTAACTTTGGTCCTGTGGGTCCCACTGTAGTCCCAGAAGTGTTGTGTAATTAGGATACTTGAGATGGAAAATGTTTTGGGTAACTTTGGCATACCTGAGTATTCATTAAACACTCTTTTTAGTCTTTGGGGTTATGTAATTTTACCTTTGCACGTGATAACTTCATACCGAAGCACCTACAGGCAGC
>NW_016108059.1:273238-281174 GCF_001604975.1 Cebus imitator | reverse complement strand
ATTTAAAAGTCCTGAAAGCTTTTTCCTTGGTTAATTACATTAGACGGTTTGCCTTTGATCAAATTCCTTCTTTTTTTTAAACATGGATAAAAGTATTACATGGGTCCACTGTTAAAACAGATATGTTGGAAATTAATTCTGGTATAATGTTTTCCAACAAAGCTTAGAAAATAAAGGTGTTGAGGTGGCTTTGGACTAAGTTTAACAGTCATCTCCTCTGCTGACAACTTCTTTGCATGTTGAACGCAACAGTATGGTATGTTCAAATTGAGCTGTATACGATCCTTTAATGTCACATAATGGTGGATATGGATCTACAATGCCCAAGTCACACAGATTCTTCAGAGCCATCAAGTACTTGCTTTCTCCCAAGCGATCCAGCCATGTGCGGCAGAAGGCAAGGGTGCCAAAGTTTTCATTGATGACATTTAACAAGTGTTTTGTTCTTGGAAGCCTTATTGGCGCATGTCCAACATCAAAATTTTTCATGTAATGTGAACATTCCATATCATTATGAACAACACCTTTTCCTGTACTACCAAAGGTTGCAATTGCATATACTTCCCCTTCCTCCATTCTTGTTGCCTCCCCTCCTTTCACAATCGGCACGGTTTTCCCAGCGTGTATTCTATATTGCCCAATTGAATGTCCATTTAGATTACGGATTGGTTTCACTTGATATGTCTTCCCATCTATTTCAACTTCGTAGGACTCCATAACTTCTTGGATGGCCTCACCAATATCACATAGACGAACATCATTTCCAGCACACTTTATTCCAGTGTTAGTAGCATCTTTTACAGCTTTTAATAATACATCATATTTGGGATTAAAAGTGATGGTAAAAGCACAGTCAATAATCCTACCACTTATATGTGTTCCAAAGTCTATTTTACAGATGTCATCATACTGTAATACTGTTGTGTCACCGGCATTGGGAGTATAATGGGCAGCACAATTATTGAGAGAACATCCAGTAGGAAATGCCAGGCCTGCATTTAATCCATTCTCTTTTATTAGCTTGTATGAACAGTCTTCCAACTCTTCACAGATTTCTATCATTGTCATCCCAGGCTTAATCCAGCTCATCACGTATTTTCTAGCTTGTCGATGTGCTTCTGCAGCTTCTCGAAAATCATTCCAAATCTCTTCACTGGCCTGATCTAATGCTTTCTTTTCTTCACTGGTAGTTCTCCAAGCAGCTGTTCGCCCATCTTGTGTGGGTGGGTATTCGCATTCTTGTCCTTTGGGAAATACACCATTAGGATACAGGTCACATATTGGAACTGAGGGAGGGTCTGTTTGAACTTTTGTTCCTTTCTTCTTCTTCTTCTTTTTCGTCGTCTTTCCAGTTGCTTCATATCCATCACCATCTCCATCTTCATCATCTTCATCTCTTTCTATCCTCCAATGCTTGTCTTTCCAACTGTCTTGCTATTTCATCCACTGAGGCTCCTGATTCTTTATCAGGTTCCTATTGCCCTGCTGCACCAGCCCCTTTGCTCTTCTTTTTCTTCCGTCTTTTTTTCTTGGCTGCTTCCTCAGCTGTAGAGGCAGCTCCCTCTTCCCTGTCGTCTGGATCCAGGTCACCATTCAGGTGGCTCCCGGAGGCCGGTGCCTCCTCCACACCCTCTATGTTGCCCGACAGAGCACGAGGGAATGAGACCAGCTTCCTTTTTTAATAATAGAAAGAAGCGGGGTGTGGTTGCAATGCCTCTGTTTTAGTTTCCTTAAACTTCCTTAATTTGTTTTTAAGACTTCATGGCAAATATATTTATATCTGCCTTGGCTTATTGTTGTTATTTGCCTCCAGTTCCTATTCCCATACTTTGATTCTTCTCGTTTCTTTTCCTCTTCTTCCTCCTCCCCCACTTTGAGTTATTAATTTATTTATAATTAACAATCAGTTATACTGTTAAGTCTGTTCCATGACAAGAGTTGACACTGTTAACGTCATAGTTACCCAAACATCAGTACCCTTACATGAACCTTTTAAATTTGTGGGCTGTGCATGTACTAGGCTATGTATAAGTAGTTCTGTATTTTTATATGTTAGAAAATTATCACTGAAGTTGAGAAGAATGAATGTAACTTTTGTTATGAGAATCATGTGTGATATAGCCACTGACTTTTCTGAATGTACTTTCTCATTTAGTTAGCATTATAGGTAATGACCTGATAGATAAATTAGAAAATTGAAGCACACCCTTTTACCAAAGTATATTTTATTTTAGTTTTTTTTTCTTTTAATGACAAACTTTACAAAGTAGTACTGTTTTCTCTGTGTTTTCTAAACATATTCAAATCTTTCCTTGTTGATTTAGGGCTCTCATTCTGAACCTCAGGTATAAAGTGCTGTTATGCAGAAATGTCTGCAAATCTGTTGACGAGGATAAGGTTGTTTGTCTTCCTTGTTCTCAGTCATAATTTTTCTAGTCATTTCAGTTTTTCTCTTTTAATTTGCATTCTATTATCAATTTATTAGAATTATTTAAAAATAAAAGTAACTGTCTCTTAAGTGGGGAGCTCTTGTTTAATGAAGAGAATATGTGTTTTGTGACCTCCTTTAGTGAATTTCTTTTTCTTCTGGCTCATAGCTTTGTTTTGAAGAGTTGAAATAACTGTGTACATGACCTTTGATTTGTGGAGTGTTATTTTACCTGTAGTATCTCTTAGATCTATAAATTGCCTGTCTGCGCATAACCTTTTCTTCCTCCTTTATTTGAAAAAGTGATGATCATATTAATTAACATTCCTTAGTTTCTAAAAGGTTGTTCAGTCATTCCATTCATTTGTTCACTATTTAAGAAACTTTTAATAGATGTTGACTGCTGTGTGTTACAATAGATAACAAGGAGACAGAATTGAATGGAATGACTCTTCCTTGAGGACATAAGATTAACAAATGGAGTATCTTACTGTTAAAGAGTGAAAACATTGTCCCATATCTTTCCTCCAAATTGGTAGTGAGATGTAGAGGTTTGATCAGATTCAGTTTCAATTATTTTTATTGCCATTGGGAAGATCAAAGTTTATGCAGCCTATTTATTACTTTTTTCCTGGTGATTTCACTGTTTAAAATGGCCCCCAAGCTTAGGGCTGATGTGCTGCCTAGTGGTCCTAAGCGCAAGAAAGGTGTGATAAGGCTTATGGAAAAAATTCATGTGTTAGATAAGCTGAGTTCAGGCATGAGTATAATGCTGTTGGCTATTAGTGCAATGTTAATGAATCAGAGATATATATTAAGTGTCTCGAAAGAGAAACATACATAAAGCAAAGCTATGTTTCGATTGGTTGGCGAAAATCTTATGACCAGAGGCTGGCAGGAACATAACTCTGTATTTTTCCTGGGAGCAGTGGTTCAGTATTTGCGGTAACTTTATAAAACATAACTGCTGATAAATCAACTGTTTTTTGATTTTCCTGAGATAAAAAAGAACATTCTTTTAAATCAGTATTAAAAGTGTACTACAGAAAGTTGTGGGTAATGGAAGTAGATAGATCATCAAGAGTCTTTGTGAGATCTTTTTGGGGGCAAGTTCATTACTGTACTTCTAGCACCTGGACCTTTTTCTGGTACATGGTAAATAGTAAATATTTATTTAATGAAAATAAGCATTCCAAAAATTCTTTGTTGGCTTGCACTTTAAATTTTGTAGCATTGTTACGATTAGGGTTTGCAGTGTAGATAGTGAGATGACCTGCTTACAGAGGTTGCCATGGTAAATATTTCAGTAATATAAATTTAACCTGACCTCTGCTTGATTTTTGATTCCTGTCATTCTTAAAGATGAAGGTGCTCTTTGCTTCTCTGTGTTTATGTATAATAAATGCTTAGGAGGGTGTGCATTTTCAAATTAAATATTTCTGCTGGGTACAGTGGCTCATGCTTATATCAGCACTTCAGGAGACTGAGGAAGGCAGATTGCATGAACTCAGAAGTTTGAGACCAGCCTGGGCAACATGGGAAAACCTTGTCTCTACAAAAAAATACAAAAATTAGTGTAATGGCATGCATCTATAGGCCCACCTATTTTGAGACATGCTCATGCCATTGCACTCCAGCCTGGTGACAAAGCGAGACCCTGTCTCAAAAAAATAAAATCATAGATAAAATATTTCCTCCCCTTCCAAGTATTGAGACACATGGGCTATGACAAAGGGTATTAGAAATGGGAATGTATATTCACTTGTGAAATTGAGCATAGAAGGCATAAAAAACATTTTGAGGACCTGTGAAATAGTCATGTTGTAGTTACTGGAGAACAGTGAGATCTGAATAATTAGAATATTAATTTAATTAGACTTCCAGTAATATTTATATGTAGGAAATTTAGACTTTAATACGGTTTCCCATTTAATAATTGACTTAATTATAACTGATTATAATATAGTATGTTTTGATGATACTCCTATGCCACAATACAGTAGCTTTTAAACTGTAGAAATACTTGTTGATTACTGACCCAGTGATACATGTACATACATTCATTTAAAGCCTACACATCTTGTTAAACATGACTTACCCTTATTACATATGCGCATTCCATTTTCTGTCCTGTTTGGTACTATTTTATTTAAAAAACTGTTGTCTGAGACTCATTAAATTGATTAAATGGGCCACTAATGGGCCCTGATCCACAGTTTGGAGAACATTGTTCAAACAAAACATGGTTATAATTTTTAAAAGATAGAAATTCCTGGGTCTTAATAGGAACGTACAAAGACATCCCTGAAATCAAGTTTCAAAAATATAAAGTGTTGTAGATGATAGTTTCTAAATCTTTCTGGGATAAAAAAAAATTTCTGTAGTATGTAATTATAGAAATTGATCTCCGTTTTTGACATTACAGTTAATGATTTAGCTTTTAAAAATAAGTGTTTATTCTTTTCTTAGACAGCCACAGTTGAGCTAATGCCAGAAAACCAGTAACTGGGACACTTGCTGCTAATAGAAGCATGTGATGTAATGGCTAGCCATCACATCACAAATATCCTTACTGATTTAAATTTTGGAGAAGACTGAAGACATGATTGTAATATAATTTTTATAGAGACTGAATAAAGCATTTGAAACACTGATGAGTTGTTTCATATACTAAATTAGGAGTTTTTCATTTGAGGTAACAAGGCAGTGGGAAATCAGTGCTGTAATAAGTAACATTTGACTATAGAATTTGATTTTTAAATTTCCAGTTATTATAAATTTATATATGTAAACAATATTGAATAACAGGCTAAAAATGAAAAGAATACCTATAGGAACTTCAGTGCTTAATATTGGTACAGTCTTAGACTACTTTCTCGGTTTTATCTAGTTTGCAGTCTTAAGGAGGTCAGTTGGCTCTGTCAAGTCCTAAATTATTGGGCCATGTGGATGAGAGAATCTGATTTTCTGTTCTATGTTTTGAAGATTTATCAGTGGTCACCAAACCAGAAATATGCTAGTGGCCTACGTTTCTATTCATATAATCAACTATGTCTAATGTTTTCTGTATTTAGCAGCTCATTTTTGTCTTTATTAGTAGATATTACTTTATCAAAATTGTAATTGCGAAAGCAAGTACTTTTTTTTACATTTGTTCATTTATTCTCAAAGATAATTTTTAAAAGCATTCGTTTGAGGAATTCTGCACTTTTTAATGTAGATATTTAAATAAGTTAGTAAACTGAGAATAATTACAGACTGAAATAGAAGTTGTAAATATTTTATTACCATTTATTCACACGTGGTTTCATGCTGCATTAACTAAATGTATGTCTGTTATTTTTAGTAGTAGATGGATTAAGGCTTCAGTTAAAGAGGCAATATCTCTTGTAAAAATTAAAATATAAAGCAGTATAAGTAATTATTTGTGTTACAAAAAATTGTAAGCAGGGCATATTTCTGTGAATCTTCTCTCAGTAGTTTTTATTTTAATGGATGCCTAATTTTTAAGTTTTCAAGATGCATTTTTCCATTCTCTTCCTTGTTATTTTTGAATCTATAGCTTCCATGAGGGAAATTTTCAGTTTCTATCATTGACTGCCTCTGCAGGTATAATATGATACTAAGATTATTGGTAGGACTTTTTAGCAACTGGTGTAATTTTAATGTACACTCTGAATTTTGTAGCCAATTCTATTTCTAATCAATTTTTGTTTTTGCCTGACCACCAGAAAGGGCAAAAATAAATTTGCTTTGAATGGGTACTGAAACTTATGGTATATTAGTATCACATAGTTTCATTTCTAAGATTATTTTACTTCTCTCCTGATTTCTTTATGTAAATCTTTTCTTCATCCTTTTTGTAGGGCCTGTATTACAAACTGCCCTAAATAATTTTTTATGACAAGGTTGGCTTTTAAATAAAGTACAGCTATTACTTAAATTTTTAGGATAGATTGCTTATAAGACTATATAAAGGAATTCAGGGAGAAAATAACAGTATGCTGTTCAGTGGTTCTTAACTTTTTTTTAGGCTCACATAATCTTTTGATATCAAACCTGTTTAAAGCTATGGATTTTCTCTTTAGAAAATTCTCGGGAATTCTATGGATTTCAGGTTAAAGAACTCCACAACTGTGTACACTGTTATTGATGGAGTCTGTTTTCATTAAAAGCAAGCAAACAAAAGCAAAAACTGATTTGTAGAGGCACTTTATACTGTTAAATTTTTTGAAATACTCTTTTTGAATTTGACAGTGTTTTTTACTTATCTTTAGGATGCAAGTTACTCATTTGTTGATAGTAGAATTAATGGGTCTATTAAATTAATGCTGGTATATAGAAAATAAACATAAGCAATAGTCTCTTGCCCGTTATTTCTAGTCTTTGGATTTTTCAGTAGCTAGAACCACTTTTAGTTATTTCAGTTTTAAAATGCTTCAGGTGGTTACTTTTATGAATTCTAAATAATAAGCATACACTTTTCTCTTTGATATTGTGTCAAATTTTTTTATTATCTTTTAATTCTCCATTAAGAATGAAATTTTAGCTCACATACTCCTACTTTCCCTTCTGTCTTTAAGTGTTTTTGGTAGTTACTAAGTTTACTTCATCTATGACTTACCGTTGATGCTTCAAACAATGTTCCTACATCTCTATTTCTTGTTCTAGTGAACATTTAGGTTATCCCTTAACTCTGTACTTTGCAAGATGCAGATACTCTTGCTCCATCCTTCCTTTTACCTTACCTATTCCCCATTAACAGCTGAGCTTCTGTCAGTCTCAATTGTAGTGTTATTTTAACACTATCAAGGTTGGCTAAATTTATATTCTTTTATATGACTTTTATCTTGATTTTTTTTTTTTTTTTGCTAAGATTGAGTTTAAAAGTTGAAAATCAGTTATCTATGCTTACAGTATTATGACTAGTTTTTGAACCAAATAATATAATGGAGTTATTTTTCTTTCCTTAACATTTTGTGGCCCCTTTTTGCTCCAGCTCAGGAAAATTTCTTTGATTATTTCATTTTCTTAATTTTCTCTGTCCTCTGTATTAATTTTTATTATTAGTTGGAAATTGGAGGTATTGGATTGTCTTTTTTTTCCTTTATTTTATATGTCTTTATATTTTTGTTTTAAATGTTAGGATTATTTCCCCACTTAGTTATTGCTTATTACTTTTAATGCCAATTTAAAAATTATATTTATATGTAATTTTACTTCTCAAAAGCCTGTGGGGCTAATTGTTTTTAATTTTTGCTGCTGTTTTTAAAGCTGTCTTCTGTTCTTCAAATGATCTGCTTCCCCCAGAGGTTTTTTTCCTTTTCTTAAATTTGTATTTTTTTTTTTTCTTTTGGGAAGAGGGTGTTTTTCTTTCGTATTGTTTACTTTCCTGATGTATCTAGTAGTACTTGATTGTCAGTTTATATTTCTGATTGAGGGATTAGGCTAATATTTTTGGGCAAATGGTTTACATTTCTTTTGCTGTTCTGCTTGCTCTGCTGTTTT
>NW_016108059.1:225779-273088 GCF_001604975.1 Cebus imitator | reverse complement strand
TGATATAAGAACACCCTTAGAAATTTCCAAGTCTAATCCTTCTATTTTATAATTATTAAAATGAGCTTAGACAGATTAAGTGTTTTGTTCAATGCTATACAGCTAATTAGGATCTAAATGGGATTCCAGGATTACTATGTTTCATTCTATGCTCTTTATAATAGCACATAGTCCGGCAAGCAGTATTAAAGAGGTCTGGAAGCAGCTATCAAGGATTCCAAGACCTGGGAGAATTGATGTGTTGGAATAGGATACAAATCCTGGGACTTGGGTAAAAGAGAAGGTTATGCTACCTTATATAAGATTCAATTTTAGAAAATCAGAGCTAGAGATTTTTCTTAAGGGCTTGATGAAGTAAGCAGCCATTTTGGAGAAGTCCACATGGCAAACTATAGGCAGCTTCTAGAAACTGTAGGCAACCTCTAGCAACTGAGGGTGGCCTCCATCTGACAGCCAGCAAAAAGCTGGGGCTCTCAATTATACACTGCAAGCATATGAATTCTGTCCAGTCTGAAGGAGCTTGGAAAAGAATTTTTTCCCCACTTCAGCCTCCAGATGAGAAAGTGTCCTAGCCAATACCTTGAGTACAGCCTGAGCAGATCACCCAGCTAAGCTGTGCCCAGGCTTTGATCCACAGAGACTGTGAGATAAGAAGTTTGTATTGTTTTAAACCTCTAAGTTTTTAATAAGTTGTAACACAGTAATAGAAAACTAATGCATGTGGTCATGTCCAAGTGTATTGTGTTGTTCAGCATAGTACCATTGTATAGTAAACACAATGCTTTCTCATCTAATTTGAGAACAAATAACCTACACTCCACTGTGCCTTAAAAGCATGACCGTGAAAGTCCACTTTCTCTATTGGTTTTGATATCCATATGCATTGGTAATAAAAAATAAGTATAGTATAGCAGTAGGTAATGTGTGTGGCACTACTGTCAAGTTATAACTATGCCACTGCAATTTATGATTCTCTGAGCAGCAGTGTGAAATGATAAGTATACCACTTATGGTCTCTGTCGCAACTATTCAACTCTGCTCTTGTAGCACAAAAGCATCCATAACAACATGTAAACAAATTAGCATGGATTCCTATACAATTTTATATATGAAGACTAAACTTGGATTTCTTATTGTTGCATGTTTGTTATAAAATGTTATTCTTCTAATAATTCCTGATCCCCAACTATATGGAAATGTAAAGACTATTCTTAGGTCCAAGTTTGTATAAAAATAGGCAAATAGCTTGCAGGCTGTAGTGTCATGACTCTTGATATAGACACACATGTAGGCATTTCTAATACTGCCTGATAGGTGCTATGATAGGGAAAAATACTGTAACATACTAAGACTTTTACTACAAAATATTTTAATTAAAATTCTAATTTGTTAAAAGTATTTTTAAAAAATAAAAAAATACGTTATTACAAGTTTATGAACAGTGACCTGAATATACTAAACTAGATGGAATAAAACAGGAAATGGCTTAGTTTCTCCCTAAGCACTATTGTCATCTATATATTTTGATTATTTTCACTTCCCAACTCATGAATGATATCCTCGTCCATTTTCACTGATTTCTTGTCATGTATCTTTATAAGAATCGTTTTGTTTTCTCAGTGGATTGCTTTACAGATATCGAAATGACCTGTTCAATTTTTGATGTTCAATTTTAAGCTAACTCATTACTTCTTTCTGCCTCTCTCTCTCTCCTAGTCTCCGACTTGGCGCTTGACTCTGGATCCTCTGTTGAGGAAGGGAATTAGGTGTTGTTTCTTCATTCATCTTTCTTCCATTCTCCCATTCATTAGCTACACCTTGCTCCTCTAGGGTTCATGTGAAGGAATAGGAAAGGGAAAAGGCAAAAGTCCTTTATATGCTTTTAAATGCTTCTATTGTGGAACAGTTCTGGTTGTCCAGAGGTTTCATATGGACCTCTTATGTAAAATGAACCAACCCACCCACACATATTTCTGTACATAAGTACTTATATACATGCACAAGCATTAAAAGCTTTGGAGCATACACACTGAATGAAAAGTTATGATTCTTTCTGAGAAGGGCAAGTGGGATGGAGGACAAGGGATGTGGATATCCCAAGGAATATTTTTACTTCATTGTATTATTGGAATTCTTATTAGATATAGCATGAGTTTTTTTGATATTTGATTAATTAAACATAAATGAAAAGCTATGTATTGAAAATAACATGAAAATTTGCTAAAAGAAAATTACTTCTATATCGAAAAAGTACAGAAGAGCCTTTTTTTTTTTTTTTAAGCTTCTTACAGCTAGATAGGAGGAATTAGTTATAGTTTTCTGTACCACTGTAGGATGACTATAGTTAACAGTAATACATAGTTTCAAACAGCTAGAAGGAGTATGTTGAATGTTCTTGACACAAAGAAATCATGTGTTTGAGATGATGCCTATGCTAATTATAATTACTCTGTGATCACTATATAATATGTGTATTGAAACATCACATGTACCCCATAAATATGTGCAATTATATGTCAAATAACTAAAACTTCTAAAATAAAATATTAAGTTCATTAACTTAAAGTGGCATTAAAAAGAGAAATAATCATATTTGTGGGCAAAGGACATGAATAGGCATTTTTCAAAAGAAGACACACACATGGCCAACAGGCATATGAAAAAATATTCAGCATCACAAATCATCAGGGAAATGCAAATTCAAACCACAGTGAGATATCTTCATTCATAATGATTCTTACTGAAAAGAAAAAAAAAAATCACAGATGTTGGTGAGGATGCAGAGAAAAGGGGACTCCTATACGCTGTTGGTGGGAATGTAAATTAGTACAACCTATGTGGAAAACAGTCTGGAGACTTTTCAAATAACTAAAAATAGAACTGCCACTGGATCCAGCAATCTCACTACTGGGTATCTACCCAAAGGAAGAGAAATCAATATGTCAGAAAGATACTTGCACTCCTACGTTTATGGCAACACTGTTCACAATAGCAAAGAGACAGAATCAACGTAAGTGCCCATCAAAGGATGAATGTGTAAATAGTGGTATGTATATATAATAGAATACTCTTAAGCAATAAAAAAGAACAAATCGTGTCTTTTGCAGCAACAGGAGGTTATTATCTTAAGCTAGGAACAGAAAGTCAGATATCACATGTTCTCACTTGTGAGTACTAAAAATGTTTATACATGGACTTAGAGAGTGGAATGATAGAGAGTGGAGACTTGGAAGGGTGGGGTGGTGGTGGGAGGGAGTAGGTGATGAGAAACTGATTAGTGGGAGCAATGTACATGTTTTGGGTGATGGTAAAAGCCCTCAGGTTGACCATATGCAAGCTATGCTTGCAATAAAATTGTACATTTACCCCATAGATTTGTACAAAAACGAAAGTAGCATTTTAAGGTAAATTTTATAGTAGTGGTATACTGGGGAAAACATACATCTTTAAATGAAATACACAGTTTTGTGTGTGTGTGGAGGGGAGGAAATTGTTTTTAAAAATCATATTTTGAGGTACAGTTTACATATAATGCATATATTTTAAGTACAGTTTGATGAGTTTTGACAAATGTATATATCCATATAATTTCCTCCCAATTAAGATATAGAACATTTCTTTCCTTCAGAAAGTTTCTCATGACCCTTTACTGTCAAATTTCCCACTACCCTACTTAACTGCTGACAGGATTTCTATCACCACAGCTTAGTTTTGCTGATTCTAGAGCTAAATATAACTAGAATCATGTAGTAGGTAATTGTTTATGCCTGACTTCGTTTACTCAGTTTAATGTCTGAGAAATTCACCATATTGTTGCATGTATCAGCATTTCGTTCCTTTTTAATGCTAAGTAGTCATCTATTATATGACTATACTAATGTGTTTATTCTTCTGTTAATGCAGATTTGGATCGTTTCCAATTTTTTGTCTATTATAAATGAGGCTGCTTTAAACATTAGTGTACAAGTCTTTTTGTAAACATGCATTTTATTTCCTTGGGTCAACATCTAAGGGTGGCATTGCTAAGTCATAGGTGTGTATATTATAAGAAACCATCAACCTTTTTTCCAAAGTCATACAAGTTTTACTTCCACCAGCACTTTTTTGAGAGTTCTAGTTCTTCATTCTTACCAATACTTGGTATTGTCAGTCTTTTAAATGTTAGCTATTTTAATGGCTGTGAAATGATATTTCATTATGGCTTTAATTTATATTTGCATGACAAGTAATGATATTGAGCACAGCTTCATATGCTTTGTATATATGCAATTTGTGTACTGTATATTCTTTGTGAAAAGAGTCTGTTTAAATCTTTTCTGTATTTAAAAAAATGGAGTTGTTCAGTGAGAACACGTGGTCACAAGGAGGGGAACATCATATATTGGGGCCTGTTAGGGGGGTGGGAGGCCAAGAAAGGGATAGCTTTAGGGAGAATACCTAATGTAGATGACGGGTTGATGGGTGCAGCCAACCACCATGGCACGTGTATACCTGTGTAACAAACCTGCACGTTCTGCACGTGTATCCCAATTTGTGTCCTTTGTAGGGACATGGATGAATCTGGAAACCATCATTGTCAGCAAACTGACAGAAGAACAGAAAATCAAACACCACATGTTCTCACTCATAGGTGGGTGTTGAACAATGAAAGCACATAGACACAGGGAAGGGAGCATTACACACTGGGTCTGTTGTGGGTGGCTAGGGGAGGGACAGTGGGGGGTGAGGAGGTTGGGGAGCGATAACTTGGGGAGAAATGCCAGATATAGGTGACCAGGAGATGGAGGCAGCAAACCAGCTTGCCATGTGTGTACCTATGCGACAATCCTGCATGATCTGCACATGTACCCCAGCACCTAAAGAACGATAAAAAAAAAAGGAGTTGTTTTTCTTACTGTTCAGTTGCAACATATTTATACACACTCATATAAAATAATTTAGCCCATACTGAAGTATTTGTATTTTTTTTTAAAGCTATCGCTTGATGGGAAATGATTATTTTTGATGACTTTATTAAGATTTTTTAATGATTTGTGATTTTAGCATCTTCTAAGACATTTTCACTTACCTTAAGATAGCAAAGATACTCCTCATTTTGGTTCTGGTATTTGTATTTAGCTCTATGATCCATTTCAAATTATCATTTTAAAAAAATACATGTTCACAGAGATAGGGTTTTGCTTTGTTTTTCAGGTTGGCCTGGCCTCAAGCAATCTTCCAGCCTTGGCCTTCCAAAGTGCTGTAGTTATAGGCATGAGCTTGGTCATGGGTTGAATTTTGTCAAATGTAATCTCTTGTCTGTTGAGATGATCCCATTGGGCTGTAATGCCAGCACTTTGAAGGCTGAAGTGGGCATATTGCTTGACCTTAGGGGTTTGAGACCAGCCTGGGCAACATGGCAAAACCTTGTCTGTACAAAACCCGAAAACATTAGCTGAGCGTGGTGGTGTGTGCCTGTGGTCTCAGCTACTTGGAGGCTGGGGTGTGAATATTACCAGAGCCTGAGGAAGTCGAGGCTGCAGTGAGCTGTGATTGTGCCACTGCACTCCAGCCTGGGCAACAGAGCAGCAAAAAAAAAAAAAAAAAAAAAAAAGATTATCCCTGTGGGTTTTCTATTTTCTGTTAGTTTGGTGAATTGATTTAAAATGTTAAGTCAGTCCTACACTTCTAGTATTAAACCTTTTTTGATTATTACTTGTTAAACTTTCTACATATTTGCTTATGTTGTACATAGAATTTTTGTATCTATGCTCATGAGAAATGCAGGTTTAATTTTCTTTGCATAAATTGTTTTTGTCAGGCTTTTGTGTTAGGATTGTGCTGATCTCACAAAGTAGAATGATTATTCCTATGTCCTGAAAGAGCTTTAGATTAGTATTACTTTTTCCTAACATTTGATAAAATTCACTAGTGAAATCATCTTTATGGGAACATTTTTTAATAGATTAAATTTTAGCAATAGATGTGGAACTTTTGATATTTTGTTTCACTTTGTATCCCTATGTTACATTTTTCAAGGAATTTGTCCATTTCATCTGTATTAAATTTATTGGCCTAAAGTTAGAGTCCTTTGTCCTTTAGTATTGATAGGATCATTTCGATATCTCTTCTTTCATTCTTCTTCTTGGTAATTTGTATATTCTCTTTTGTTCTTGATCATTTTTGCTAGGGGTTACAAAGTTTGTTGACCTTTATCAAAAATCAGCTTTTTGTCTGTTTTCTCTATTGTGGTCTATTTTCTGTCTTATTGATTTTCTTCTCTGGATAATTTCTTTGGAAATTATTGACACTTCTGCTTTATCCAGTTTGCCATTGAATGTATCTAGTGAAGGTTTTCATTTCAGTTATGACAGTTTTTATTCAAGGGTCTCTTTTTTCTCTTCGCTCTGGTATTTATCCATTTATTAGCTGAGAATTCCTATTTTTGCTCATTAAGACTATATTTTCCTATATGTTTATAACTATTAGTAATAACTATTGAAGTACTTCCCCAACTCTTGTCTGATTTGCTCTTTTCTCTAGCTGTTTTAAGGAGAAAACCCAGATCACCTATTAAAAACTTCTTTTCTAATATAGGCCTTTAAAGCTTCTGATTTCCTGCTAAGCATTAGAATTGCAAATTAGATTTTTTTTCTAATTTCTCTTGTGATTTTTTTTCAACTCATGAATTATTTAAATGTGTGTTTAATTTTCAAATTTGGGGACTCTTCTAGATGCTATATAGCTATTGATTTCTAATTTAATTTGTTTTTACTTTTTATTTTTTTGACACAGAGTCTTGCTCTGTCTCCCAGACTGGAGTGCAATGATGCGATCTTTGCTGACTGCAAGCTCTGCATCCAGGTTCAAGTGATTTTCCTGCCTTAGCCTCCCTAGCAGCTGGGACTACAGGCATGGCTAATTTTTGTATTTTTAATAGAGATAGGGTTTAACCATGTTTGCCAGGCTGATCTTGAACTCCTGACCCCAAGCTGGGTAGCCAGCTTGGCCTCCTAAAATGCTGAGATTACAGGCATGAGCCACCATGCCTAGCAATTTCTAATTTAATTCTATTTTGACCAGATATACTTTGTAATATTTTAGTTACTTGAGATTTAAATTATAGCACACATAAGATCTTTCTTGGTGAGCATTGAAAGGAATTTTATTTTGCAGTATTTTATAAATGTCAGTTAGTTCAAGGTAGTTGATGGTATTATCTAGATCTGCCATATACCTACTGATATTTTTTCTTATACCTTATTGATTACTGAAAGCATGTGATTAAAATATTTTTAATAAGGATTGCCTTTTTTCTTTTTAGTTTTGTTATTGCCTCAGTTTGCTTATACATATTTATTGTTTTTATGTCTTTCTATTGAATTCATATTTTTATCATTATAAAAATTATAAATTTTTATAATTTATTATATAGATTATAAATAAATTATAATTTATTATAATCCGTAAATTTGGAGATAATCCTTCGTTTTGATGTCGAGTTTGTATGATAATATAGCCTCACAAGCTTCTTATATGTGCTCTTTACACAGTATATCTTCTTCTATTATTTAACTTTCAATCTATCTGTATATTTGTATTTGTTTATTTATTTATTTTGAGACAGGGTCTCACTCTGCCACCCAGGCTGGAGTGTAGTGGCACAATCTTGGCTCACTGCAACCTCCACCTCCCAGGTTCAAGCGATTCTCCCACCTCAGCCTCCGGAGTAGCTGGGACCACAGGTGTGCACCACCACTCCCGGCTCATTATTTTTGTATTTTTAGTAGAGATGAGCTCTCACCATGTTGCCCAGGCTGGCCTTGAACTCCTCAGCTCAAGTGATTCACCTACCTCAGCCACCCAAAGGGCTTGGATTACAGGTGTGAGCCACTGCTGTATCTTTGTATTTAAAATAGTTTCTTGTAAACAGTTTGTAGTTGAGTCTTGTTTTTTTATATAGTCTGACAGTTTTTGCCTGTTTGGGGGAAAATCTGGTCTATTTCATTTTATATGCGTTTTAAAGTCCACTGTGTTGCTATTTGTTTTCTTTTGTCTTGTATGTTCTTTTTCTGTTGTTATAACCAAGTAATGTTTAATCTTCCATTTTATTTCTTGTCCTGGTTTTTTTTAGCTATTCCTATTGTAACTCATTTTTTATTGTTTGAGCTAGGTATTAAAATGTGCATTTTAACTTATCATTGGCTACCTAGAATTAATGTAGAACCACATAATTCTTCACAAATATAATCTTTTTCCTGTTTTCTTTTTAATTTATATAATGAATAAAAATTATGTGTATTTATTTATTGTGTAGTACATATTTTGAAATATGTATATGTTGTGGAATAGCTAAATAGAGCTGATTAACATCTGCATTACCTCACATTTTTTTTGTGTGTGGTGAGAACACTTAAAATCTACTTTCTTAATAATTTTCAAGAAGGAGTCTTAAAACAATGTAATTCCATTTACAACTACCCCTCCTTGCCATTTATGTTGTCATATATTTTACTTCTACCTGTGTTATATATGACATAAGAAATTGTTTATGCTTTAAATGGTAATTTATCTTTAAAGGAAATGAATACCCATGCATTTCCTAGTTTCAGCGCTCTAGATTTCTTCTTAAAGTTTCAAATTTCTGTCTGGTATTATGTGATTTACTTCAGCTTAAAGGACTATTTAAAAAGCATTTCTTGTTGTGCAGGTCTACTTGTGACCAATTCTCAGCTTCCCTTCATCTAAAAATGCCTTTCTTTCTCCTTGTTTTAAAGAATAACATTACTGAATGTAGAATTCTGAATTGATCAACACCTGTGGGAAAAAAAGAGGAAAAAGAATTTTAAGTTGAAAGTTTTTATTCCCCCTTTCATTGCTTTGAAAATATCCTTCCCTTTTCTTTTGGGCCTCCATTGTTTTTGATAAGTAGTTAGTTCCCCTGTATGTCAAGTTTAGTTTTTTCTCTCTCTGCTTTCAAGATTGTTTAAATTTTTGGATTTTAGCAGTTTGATTGCGATGTGCCTAGATTTAGTTTTTTTAAAAATTTATTATGTGATTATTGCTGAGACAATTTGTAGGTTTTTGTTGTTTTGTTTTATTAAATTTGGGGCGTTTTCAGCTATTATTTCTTCAATTTTTTTTTTCTGTCCTCTTCTTTTTCTTCAGTTAAATAGGACTCATAGCTATTTATTAGTGTTAAGTCATGTCTTCTAATTCAAGCATCAGGGTCATCTTGGCGTCTGTCTCCTTTGACAGCTTTGTTTCTTAGCCATGGGTTACATTTAATGCTGCTTTGCATGTTTGGTAATTTTTAGCAGTATTGTTGAGAGTCTGGGTTTTTGTCTTTTTGAGACTTAAGTTTTGTTCTAGGATGCAATTAATGTGTTCAGAGCTACTCTGAATGCTATCTAGGTTTAGTTTTAGACTTTAATTGGGACACTCTAGAGTAGGCCTTTACTGTTGGGTATGGTCCTTACTTTTGAGAGTTTTTGTGGCTTCCGAGCTGAATGCCTGGGATATTAGTGAGGTTCTTCTATTGACTGAATAGGAACTTTAAAGTTTCTCAGCTCTGTGAAGCTTCTAGTATTTCTATTCTTCATTTAACATTGTAGTAGCTATTTTCTGCTAGGTTTTTCAGACTATTCCCTTGCACACATGTAGCCTAGCCTTCTGCCCTGCTACCACCTTAACCCACCCCACTACAGAACTACTTCATTTTTGATTCTATGTACTACAAATTCCATTCACTTCAACAGCTGCATATTCTGATCTACGATCACTCTGTGTTGCCTGAGGCCTCCTTGTGCTGTGGTTGGGAAATTGCTCCTAGCCAGAGAGCTTGGATGAAGGTGAGACTCACCTTTTGTGTTTTTTCTCAAGGATCACAGTCTGTACTGCCTATTGTTTGATGCCTAAAAACAGATGCTTTATATATTTTGTCCAGCTTTCTACTTATTTACAACAGGAAGAGATGTTCAGTATAGTTACTGTGTCATGGCTGGAAGCAGAGTAAACGGAAGCTTACAGTTGCATCTGCAAATAAGAGTATGGCAAATAAAACAAACTTCATAAATAGATTGAGTGTTAGGAGTAATTGTGGAATCCTAATTAGGGAAAAGGAGTCAGGCTGGTAGGGGTGGGGGGCTGTAAAAAGAAAATCCTGGACTTTCTTCATGGTCCAGGACACATAGCCTTTCTGCAGAAAAAACTCAGAGTCTCCCTGTGCCCAGCTTATCACCAGACCCTCTGCTGATAGAAAAATACTGGTTAGCTCATTGCAACCTTGACATTATCAGTACTGCACGTAGCCCTCTCCAGCACAAGAATGATCCTATATAATCCCCACCAAGCCTTTGTCTCTTTTCAGTCAGCTCCTCTCTTGCTGATACGCCCATTGCTTTCCTGCAAAGTGTTTTCCTACTTTTTTTTTAATAAGTCTGCCTTTCTTTACTGTCTTGGTAAATTCCCTTACTGCCCACACTACCAGCCCCAGGTAGTCACTACCTGTAACAGTAATTGCATATTTGGGGAGTTGCTAAAAATTAATCAGAAAATACTGTTTGTTACAAACCTTGTTGTGGATGCATTATATAATTAGAAAATTTCTGTAATAGGAATAAGCATTTGATATCAATCCTTGTTTCTTCATTAGTGACTGTATTTTGAAATAATAATTTCTTTAATAGCAAAGAACAAGAGCCCACTCAAATTGTTCAAACAGAAATAGGGAAATTGCATAAGGATGCAGAATTACCATAGAAAAGTAGGGATATCGTGTAAGGGTGCAGAATTACCACAGAATTGAGGTAATTCCCAGAGAATATGAATGGGGAAGACTCTTCCAAAAGACTTGAAAAATATTTTGAGTACTGTTTGTCTAATTGAGATAATTTTAAGCTGAAAGGTTTATATTAGTGAATATATATTGATTTATGAAACAATATAATTTTGTCCCTTTTTTAATTTTTAAGAAGTAGTTGAATATGTGATTTCTTTGTTTTATTTTTGTCCTATCTTTGGTATTAAAGTATATAAATAAAGGATAATGATTAACTTAAAAGTGTGTACTGTGGTTTAATTTCAATGGGCATCAACAGATAGCAGTAATTCTTGCCTAAACTTTTGTTATCTAATTTCCCAAACATATATTTAAAATTCTTAGTTGACTAATTTCCTTTTCTTAATATTCTAGCTCTCTGTCAATATCAGCCCACATCATTGAAAAGATAATTTTGAAGACATGTTTTGCTGAAAAGACAACTGAGAAAAATTTTACGAATGGGATGAACATGCTCCGGTTAATTGACTACCTACTGCAATTTGAATGTTAACATTACCCATCTGGTACAGTTACCTAGTGATGTACCTATTTTCACAATACCCTATTTCAGTGTGCTTGTCTTGATTAAAGAATTCAAAGTGGAGTACCGCAAACTTGATATGGAAAATAAAAAGAAAGACAAGGACAAATCAGATGATAGAATGGCACGACCTAGTGGTCGATCGGGGCACAACACTCGAGGAACTGGGTCTTCATCGTCTGGAGTTTTAATGGTTGGACCTAATTTTAGAGTTGGAAAAAAAATTGGATGTGGCAATTTTGGAGAATTACGATTAGGTAAGACTATTTTGTTTATTCCATTATGTTAGAAGCACTTTAAAAATTGGAAGATACTTTTTAATGAAAATGATTTAGTATATAATTTGTTTAGTTGTTTAATGGTTGTGGTAATTTTAAAGAATACAGATGGTGGGAATTTCTTTTGTGCTTGTATTTTCATGTGTAAGAAATTCTCTAGTATAGGAATGTCTACTTTAACCATCCAGAGATTAATCATCCAGATTATGAGAAAACAAACAAAAAGGCCCAGTAAGCTGAAATAGCTTCCGGTAAAGCCTTTGCAGTTTTCTTTAGGAATATTTAGACTACTTTTTCAGATTCAAAAATGTTTAGTAATTGATCACTTTTGGGGCATGGGTATGGCTTAAAGTCAAGTTAATATATTGAAACTGCATACAATTAACAAATTTACATCATTGTAATTTAATTTTTTTCTTTCTACCCTTTCTTCTGCTTCAAGTATGTCTGGATTCCATATTCTTAACAAGTGGCTCAGTATTGATTCAGGTTATCATAATTAGGGGAATTTGAGAAATGCTGGTCTAATTAAGTTTCCTAATTCTATATTCAAGGCAGTTGGAACTCAGTGAGGGAAAGTTAATTGTCAGATGTTCACAACAATTTAATGGCAAGCTCATGATCAAAATTGTAGGTCTTTTAACTCCTAATACAGTAGTGATGTAGGTTTTTCATTGCAGAAAACCAAGAAGGAGGGTGGTGTGGTTATAATGGTTGTATAGAAGTCAGTATTCAGGTACCATGAGGGCTCTGGTCAGTGGACCACCAAGAGTGAACTTTAGATGTAAAAAGAAAATTTGACTTTACAGTTTCTCTTAGATTCAATCCTGCTGCTAGAAATAAATCCAATTGTATGTTTATCTACTCAACTACTACTCCTTTTCATCTTGTGAAGTACCCTAATCTGTAGTTACTCCTTCATCTTAATAGTTTTGTGTAGTTGATATTCATTAAATATTTGAATGAAGCAAGCCAATAAAAGGCAATTATATAATTTATATATTGTTGTTACATGATGTTGCCGGCAGACTCTTTCATATGTAGTAGGGATTCAAATAAGGGGCAATGTTTTATGTTTTATTATTTGAAGGATATTGAATTAGATACTTTGAAATCCCTAAATTGTGTCAGACTTTGGAGTTAGAAAAAACATTATTTACTTGTTTATAATCTGTTATTGTGTATAATTCTCAGCAACATCCAATACCTATTACATATTTATCATGTACCAGGCACGATTAGGCATTGATAATATTCTGGAAGAATATAAAAATAGTGCCTTATGGAGCAGATAAATCATTTAACCCCTCAGGCCCTCAAATTTCTCTTTATATTGGGATTATTTCCACTCCTAGGTTACTGTGATGATCAAATTTAGATAATATTGTGAAAAGACTGACACTATACTTGCATATACTTTGGCCATTTTTATTCAAAATCTGCTTCATATGGTTTATTTCAGAAAAACTATACACATACACAGATATATATGTATTTGTGTGAATATACACACACACCCATATACACACATGTGGCATGTGTATATAGGTGTGTGTGTGTATATTCACACAAATCTTGTTGACCATTTTAACAAGGACAATGTGAGAAACTATATGTACCATACTAAAACAGCAGTAAAACACCCTTTTCTTTTGCAGTGTGTGAATAAACAGGAATAGGAATATGATGGCTTCTTAGTATATCAATCTGCCTATCCTACCTATCTAATCTATCTATGGGTCTTTGGTGTATATATACATCTGTATATATTTATGTAAATTTATTTGAGTGTATTGTCTCTGCATCTGTGTTTTATGTATTCTTAAAAGATACATATGATATGTAGTTATAGACTAATCATTTTATTCTTCCTTTTTCATAGACTACTAAAAGAGTATTTTACTGCTTTTCAAAAAGCCCCAGATGGTTTATTTGTTAAGAAAATGTTATTGTGAGCATTATTCTTTCTATACCTCGATAAACACTAACCTTAAAAGCTCGTTTATATTCTTAAATTAGTTTCTTTAAAACCTCATTAATAGATATATCTTGAACATTTGATTTCTGGTACTGAAATTTTATGTGGTTTATATTGGGTAAGAAAGACTATAAGTTACACATGTTATAGGTAAGTGATTTTCAGTAAGGGTGCAATTGGTATTTTGGGCTGGACAGTTCTTTTTGGAATAGAAGACTGTTCCAGACATTGCAGGCCATTTAAAACTTCAGACCTTTGATGCTTGGCATGGTGGCTCTAATCTGTCATCCCAGCACTTTGGGAGACCGAGGCAGGAGGGTGGCTTGAGGCCAGGACTTCAAGACCAGCCTCCATAACATAGTGAGAGCCTGTCTCTACAGAAAATTAAAAAAATTAGCCAGGTGTGATGGTGTATGCCTATAGTCCTAGCTATTCAGGAGCCTGAGGCAGATGGTTCACTTGAGCTCAGGAGTTTAAAGTTGCAGTGAGCTATGATTGTGCCGCTGCACTCTAGCCCTGGTGACAGAGTGAGACACCGTCTCAAAAAAAAAAAAAAATCACGAGATTAAAAAAAATTGGTAAGCATTTAAAATAATAATTTAAATTATGTTTATTTAGTTTTAAATTGTATTTAAATACATGTATTTATCATTTTTATCTGGATTCTGTTTTTATTTTAAATTGAACAGGGCCAGGCGTGGTGGCTCTAATCCCAGCAGTTTGGGAGGCCGAGACCAGCCTTACCAACATGGTGAAACCCTGTCTCTACTAAAAATACAAAAATTAGCCAGGTATGGTGGCGCACGCCTGTAATCCCAGCTACTCGGGAGGCTAAGGCAGGAGAATCACTTGAACCCGGAAGGTGGAGGTTGTGGTGAGCTGAGATGGTGCCACTGCACTCCAGCCTGGGCAAGAGAGTGAAACTCTATCTCCAAAAAAAAAAAAAAAAATTAACAGTCAGGCTTGGTGGGGCATGCTTGTAGTTCCAGCTAATGGAGTGGCTGAGGTAGGAGGATCACTTGATTCTAGGAGGTTGAGTCCAGCCTAGACAATGTAGTGAGATCCTGTCTCTTAAAAAAATGAGAAGAAATAAGGAAGGTGAATTGATGTGCAAATGTTCCTCAACTTAAGATGGGGTTACATCCTGATAAAACCATCTTGAGTTGAAATATCTTGTTCAAAATGGGCATTTTATAGACATAATGACATTGAAAAACTCAAAACACAATATCCAGAAAATGCTGGCAATGCAGTACGCTGTAGAATATTGGTTGTTTAGCCTCATGATTGTGTGGGTGACTTGAGAGCATCACCTCACTGCACCTGCCCAGCATTGAGAGCTAGTATCATACTACTTATTGCTTATTTTGATCTTATCCAGGAAAAGATCAAATTTCAAAGTATGATTACTATTGAATGCATATTGTTTTTGCAACATTATATAAAGTTGAAATATCTCAAATTGAACCGTCGTAGTTGAGAACCATCTGTTTTTGTAGTTTTATTTTATGTGTTGGTAGTAAGGTTTGCTTTATTTATTTATTTATTTTCTTTATTGGTAGATGTATTTCTAGTTTGGGCAAACTCCTAGGAATGTTTTTGATAGTCACTCAATAAGACCAAACATAGCTAGCTAAAATACAGGGTTGATTGTATTATATATGTCTTTTTATTTTTCTGTATATTATGATGTTTTGACATCTTAAAAAATTTTTCTGGGTGGGATGAGATTGCCCCTCCAGGGGTTAACCAATTTTTAGAGTTAACAAAAAACTCAGTTGGGAGCATGCCTTTTATATGCACACTAACCAATCCACAGCCCTTTTCTATCTGGCCCATACACCCAGGAGGCAGTATTCTTTTACCTAATCATCCCTCCAGGGCCAGGTACCTGGCAGCTAGAGACCCATTATTATAGCCCAAGGGTCACTGGTATTATTCAAACTGAGTAATCCTTAACCATTTACCCTGCCTGGCTTTGCCTTACCCTTGGAAACTCCAGTAAATGCTTGGCCTAGTTACTCTGCTTGCTCTTGTTTTCTGCCACCTAACCAAAACTTAGTGCTTCCCCTGTGACCCTGTGTGGCATGCAGTGTGACTTCCTCTCTAGAATTTGTAAGTATAATAACTTTTATTTTTGTAGAGACTTTCCTTTGCAATCTGTGGCCACATCTGACTATAATATAAAAGAGCACAGGCCGGGCGTGGCGACTCACTCCTGTAATCCCAGCACTTTGGGAGGCCAAGGCTGGTGGATCATGAGGTCAGGAGATCAAGACCATCCTGGCCAACATGGTGAAACCCCGTCTCTACTAAAATATAAAGAATTAGCCGGGTGTGTTAGCTCACACCTGTAATCCCAGCTACTTGGGAGGTTGAGGCAGGGGAATGTCTTGAACCCGGGTGGCAGAGGTTGCAGTGAGTCAAGATTGTGCCACTGCACTCTAGCCTGGTGACAGACTGAGACTTTGTTGCAAAAAAAAAAAAAGCACAGAAGAGAATGTTACTTATTGCTTTATGCATAACCATACCTGAAATAAGATATTGTAACTTTTGACGTAATTAAGTATACCACAGGAGCTTCCATAACATCTCTTATTTTTGTTTTTTTGTTTCTTATTCCTACAAAGCAAATAACACCTTATTTTCTTGTTCATATTTGATAATTGCTTTGTTGAAAATTTTGCAGGCTTTACAGTATATGTATCAAATAAATATGTAGATTTGGATGGGTTCATTATTTTCATGTTTATTGATTTTTCTACTGTTTCTAACTGAAGCTATTATAAAACTTATCAAAAATGTAATAACTAAGGAATAGACTGTAAAATGGTAACAAATAAATCCAATATATAGTGGTTTCAAGCAAATGGCTTATTTTTATTTTACATGACACCGACCAGAGAGAGAAATCCAAAGTGTCAAGGTACCTCTGCATCCTTAATATGTGACTTCAGTCTCTGTGCACAAGGTGATTGCTTTAGATGTTTCCATTTCCCAGCCGGCAAGAAGAAAGAAAAAAAAGGAACAGGAGCATATACATTCCTTCCTGGAAGTGAGGAGGAACATACCTAATGTTCACTGACATCCCGAACTTAGTCACATGGCCACATTAAGCTGAAGAGAGGCGGGAAATGCCTTAGCTGGGCATCCGTTTTCAAGCTTGGGCATTCTGTAGGGGGAGAATGGCTATTGTTGGGTAAATAGTTGTTCCTACTGTAAACATATATATACATGGATTTTGAAGAACATGGTTTCTGATAATTGCCACCTCAAAGCCACAAAATCGGTAAAACTATATTTTCAAGTTTAAAATGTATGGCACAGTGCTTTACTGGAAATGTCTTTTAAAATTAGATTAAAACATCGCTTAGCTGGCACCAGTTTACTTAGATTTTTCTTTTAACGGGATTCTCCCTACATGCACATTCTCTCCATTTCACTCGCACCATACATAAACACGTATTTTGTGCATCATTTGTTTGTTTATGTGTATAACAAATACTGACTAAAAGTCAACTATGTGAGGCTGTGGCTATGCTAGGTGACAAAAATACACTTGTGTTATTGTTTAATCTTTGTTCATGTTTATAATGGCGACTTTCAGCAAAATGTCTAGTATTTAAAAAAAAGATAATCCTTTTAGGATTTAGTGCTTTCTGTTGTGACTTAAAAGGTAGACATTGGAACATATAAAAGCCAATAAAAATGGTACTTTTAGAGGCATTTGGCATATTTTGATTCTTTGAGATTTGTATTTAACCTAACTTCTTGTCCTGTGAAGTTTTTTCCCTGTGGACTTGTGAATAGACAACATATACAAAATAGTTATGAAAGGATAATAATATGTTTGGGATATTCTGTCTTGGAACTCAAAACCAGAATTGTCTCTTTGTTAATTAGACAGTTCTTTGAGATTAAGTTCTTCATTGTGAATATCATTAAATTATTCACTATATAAGGTTACTAGAAGGAAACCTAACTTTTCATATGTAAAGCATTTTTGAAAATGTGTATGGAGGTACATCTAAATGTTGAAATAATTGACTAAAAATATGAAATATTCTGTCATTTAAAAAATATGTATATAGGTTCAGTACCTATATGAATAGAGCTTAAAGTTGACCACTTTTGGAACTTCTATTGAATTCCATCCTTTTTGCCAACTGTGTTGAGTTTATGACACTTCTATTACTTAGTGTTAATATGAATATTTCTTTTTTCCTTTTATTTTCACTCAATTTTGTACAATAAGGAGAAAATTCAGAAAAGTATTACAATATTTGTATAAAAAGCTGGAATTTTGCCTAAAAGTTTTACTACCATTCATCAGCTGCTGTATGGAAGGAGGTTTGGGCTATGATGTTGGAAAATCACATGTGTCAAAGTTGATGATTACTTCTTCTGTGTTCAGTAGCCAGTGTGATTAGGGCCATTTACTCTTACTGTTAAAAAAAACCCAAAAAACTATTATTATTCTATTTTCTTCACTATAAAAGTAATACATGCTATTTGAAAAAATCCTGGAAACTCAGAAAGCATGTTGTACTTTTTAAAATTCTTTTTAATATACTTCACATTAATCAAATTATCTTCATATACTTAGTGCTTCCAGAATTCTCCTTAGTACTCTACATTGACTACAGATGCTGACCAATTGGAATTTTCTAGATTATTTTTGATTTGCCAATGCTTAAAGATTATTGTAATTCATTTGAATTCTTTACGAGTTAGTGATATTAAATCTCTGGTGATATTAAATATTTAATCAAATCTGTATAAAACCTTATGATCCATATATATATATTGGAGATGGAATCTCACTCTGTTGCCCAGGCTGGAGTGCAGTGGCAAGATCTCAGCTCACTGCAACCTCTGCCTCCCAGGTTCAAGCAATTGTCCTGCCTCGGCCTCCTGAGTAGCTGGAATTACAGGCATGTGCCACTGCGCCTGGCCATGATCTTAATTCTTATGCTCTGAAAGTCCTTAATATATGGATGTGTATTTTTTCTTGTTTTATAGCTTATATTTAACTCTCAAGATATTTGGAATTAATCTGGTTAGGGTGAGGCGCCAATAACTATTTTTGTCCTCAAAGTGTGTAGTTTATCAGAGCCAATTATTGAATGTTTTAAAATCTTATTTCATTTTCTTTCAGGTATTTTAAATGTATTTAATACATTTACTTGATTAAATATGAGCCTTAGTAAGATTACATCTCATAATAATGATGGATTTAAAATGAAATGATGGATTTCATGGTTGGCAGAAGAATTTGGTATTCTTATATAGGAGTCCTGGTTTTGAAATTTTTTAAGCATTCATTTGACAATTGATTACTTTCTAAATTATATACAATATTTCAATGAAATCAGAATCTTACCATTTTTGTAAGTGGGCTGTTAATATCTGTAGTATTTATTCATATCACTTTCTACTTTGAATCTCGGCAAAATACTAAATGTATCATTGAGTTGATAGTAAGCTTAAATATTTCCTTGTTAATTTTTTTTTGGTGATATAGAAGCAAAAACCCATGCTTTAATGAAATGTTTTATGTGCTTTTTTTTCAGAGTACAGTTTTATATAATGTATCTTTAAAATAAATTACTGGCAGAATCTGATTTTTTATTTCTTTTTCAAGGGAAAAATTTATACACAAATGAATATGTGGCAATTAAGCTGGTAAGTTTCTGTTTCTTAATTATTTCCTTGTTACTTTTCAAGTTATTAACATATTTTAATTGTTGTTTTAATGTCATTTATAATTTTGATATTTATTTGAAAGTTATATATGCATAACTAATCTTTTGTTGCTAAGCTCCTAACATCATCTTGCTCTTAAAGTATATGGTAATGTGTAGAACATTCATGTTTGTCTGTACCACAAAAACTCGATCCCTTTACTTTGGCAGCATCACAGAACTGAAGTTTTGGATAATGGCCCTATTTTTAATTTAGGGAAGGAATTTTAATTAGATAAAAATTAACGAGATTTTGCCTTCTGATTCAAACATTTTGATAAAACAGAAGTGTTCTTAGTATTCAGGATTATATTCTTTGAAAACATACTGCCAGTTCTGAAATTTCTTTTTAAATTGATACTTCATATATATGGTAAAGCTAGCTATTGCTTGGCTTTCAGGGATTCAGAAATGCTTGATGCGGTAAGCGATAGATAACAAAGAAAGCAAACTCCCGTGGGATTATTCTGAAGTCTTCAGTGTGCCTAGCATGACAGCTGCAAAGCAGAGAGAGATCGCTTTTGGAAGAATTGGGATCTAGAAATTATTTTTATAAGACGTACTTTTTCTGGTACAACTTTTCTGTCTGGTTTGCCAGCCAGGTTTTCCTGAGGTTTAGCATGGCTTGGTTTTCTCTGCCTTTGTCAACCTTGTTTCTGTCAATATAACCTCTGTTATTAGGGCAATGTGAAATGAATATATAAAAGAGACTATTAGGAGAAGAGGCAAATGGGAGGAAATACAAAAACTCTACTGTAGTAACTTTATGAGTCTAGACCAAGTTTTAGTGTAACAATTGTTGTTTCTTCACTGGAAAATAAAGATGTACAGTAGGGTTGCAGTGCCGTCAGGAGAGACTGGCTGGCTGGTATGTTGCTTTAGACTAGCTTTTACTTAGATGAGTCCATCTTAGTATTAAGATCTGGTTCTTGGCTTATGAAACAAAACCTGGTTAGGCTATCAACAATTGTCAGTGTTTCTTAGAGGTGGATTCACAGTAATCAGTTCACACTATCAAGCTCTCAGAGATTCAGGAAAGAGTGAATTTCTAACTAATAATGAAGTATTTTACTATTACAGGTCCAGAAAGCCCAAATTTCTTTCTATAGGCTGATGTACATAGAAAGTCCAAGTTAAAATTACAAGGTCCCCTCATGAGCATAATCAGGACAAGAGGTTGGTAAATATTAATCACAGTAGGGAGGCCAACTGTGGGATCTGCCCACCTTGGCCTCCCAAAGTGCTGGGATTACAGGCGTGAGCCTCTATGCCCAGCCTGGACATTGTTTGAACGGGCATCACTGACTTTCATTTCTTTGAAATTCTTCCTTTACTCATGTTGTAGGCCAGGGGTCTTGCACATCTACAATAATCCTTGTGGTTTGCAAGGATAAAAGTGTGGCAGTACTTATAGTCTGTGCTATTCATACAACAGCCTATAGTGAGAAACTACTCATGGGCGCATGTTTTGTATGTGAATGATATTTATCTGAAATGTAAAGTCAGATAAACCATCCTGTCAAAGCAGGAACCCCTGCTCTGGGCTGACCTTTCCTTATCTGTTTCATTCATTAAGTGGTGATCCTTAGGTCCTATTACTTTCAGATTTGGAACTTATTCATACTGTTGATGCCTTACTAAACATTTATGATGTCGTCTTTTAGCCTCCTTATATAGATACACATATCTCACTTTTTTGTTTATTTTTGTGCTGTATCTCTGTCCTCTTAATTATTTTTCTCCCTTTTTTTGTGGGGGGAAACATTCTTCTCTCTGCTTTGTCCTTTAAAGTGCAGCGATCAGCATTACATGTGATTATTATGGTTATTCAATGTTCTTTGGGGAACCTAGGAATATTTTTGGATCTATGTCTCTAGTATTTTGAGGTTGTAGTGTGGTATCTAGTCACGTTCACCTCAAGTTCATTGAAATATTGGAAGGACAGAAAACTTTTCACATCTATTGTTGATCGATAGTTTGTTCATAATTTCCTTAAATGTTTTTTCATGTATCTGTTAGCACCAAATAACATTTTTTTAGACCTGCCATAAAAGTAATCACTTGAAAATCTTATGTCTGTATACCTCAGTGCTATCTTTTATACTTTGCTTGGTACAAATAAAGGCATTATTTGATAACCTGAGTTCAGAGAGCAGATTTTTGTAACTGCTTTCATCTCCATTATCTCTTAAAAAGATTTTTACATTTATCTAATATTACCCTAGTTCAGATTGATAGTTTGTTTCAGGATTTGTTAATTTTACCTCAGCTACCATCCTTATATCTTGTTGTATGTCATCCTGGAGAAGGTGACTTTTATTATATAGTGTTAAAATTTTATTGCCTAAGTACTAGAATCTAGTTGAAATGATTCAACTAAGTCAGATTTGGGGCTCTATTTGTATCTCAGGGGTATTAGTGATTGAATACGTTATATATTTAATTTCATTTGTGGTTGTGTACGTGGACATCTTTTTATTACATCTTAAGGTTATGTACTTAGAAGTAGTTAACTGAAGAATTATAGGTAATATAGTGCTATATGTAAGAAAGGCACTGTTTTAAGTACTTTATATATAAGAAAGATTAAGTTTTAACCCAATTTTATAGATGAGGGAACTGAAAAGTACAGAAAGGTTAAGTAACTTGCTGAAAATCACACAGCTAGAAGTAGAGGATTTAGGATTCAAAACTAGTACAGTTTAGTTTCAGTGTCTGTGCTCTTAACTACTGTACTATCCTGCCTCTCAAGAACTAAGCTGATTGTTTTCTCCTGTAATAAAATTTCTAAGTTTTGTAGTGGGATGTTAATATTTGCTTATGTGAATCCTTTGTTGTTGGTCATAGTTTCATTATGACGTGTTGGTATAAAATTCTTTTTAGTTGTCCTGTTTGGGATTGACATTCCTCTTGAATTGGTGGTTTGTTATCCTCATCGTTTTTTGAATATTCATAGCAATAATTTATCCAGTTATTGCCTCTGCCTGCTTTTCTGACTCCTTTCCTCCTGAGACTATTATCAGATCCACACTAAACCTTCTCACTGGATTGTCCAGGTCTCTAATCTTCTGTTTTCTAGTTTTTCTTCCTTCATGATGCATTCTGTATAGTATTTCTGTCTGCCTTACAGTTTCCAAATTCTGTCTTCTGTTGTGTTAATCTGCTGGCAAAGTGAGTTTTAAATTTAGTTATTTTATTCTTTTAATTTTCAAAGTTCTATTGATTACTTTTGAAATTTTCTGGTACCCTTGTTATACTTTTCTGTTGGTTCTTTTTAAAATTTCCTGTTACACTATTACAGTATTTTACTTCCTGTATTTTCATATTTAACATTATTTCTAATATTTAAAACCCATGTTTCCTCTGTACATGTTGTGTGTGTGTGTGTGTGTGCGTGTGTGGTGTGTATGTGTATATATGAATCTCAAAAACATGTTGAATGATAAAAGCTGAACATAATAGAAAGCATATATTGTATAATGTCATTTAGATGAAATCCTGCAAAACTAATCCAAAAGTGAATAGAAGTCAAAAAGGGATTTCTGGGTGATGGAAATGTTCTGTAGATTGATGTGGTGGTTATGGGGTATATGGAGATAATATGGATTTAATGCTTACAAATTGTGTGTTTTATTGCATATAAGTTATACATTAGTGAAAAAAAAATTAATACATTGTTGCTACTATCAAAATTTCCATATCACCATCTTTGTTCTTTCTTGCTATCCTATGACTTAACTTTAATTTAGATCCTTTATGTAAGAAACACACAGTTCAGAGGTGAATTTGGGGAACAGGAGAAATAGTGTAAGGGCCATCATTTCTCTAGTGATGATTGTTCAGGACATATTTTTTCTCACGGTCAGAGTCAAACATAAGGGATTTTTCTATTGCCTGATCTAATGGCTGTTTACTTTATGTAGATTTGTAGCGTCATTTTATTTTACATTGAACAGAAAGTTGATTTTTATATGGATCTAATCTTAGAGAGACAAAGATGCCTGGTAGACTATTACATAATATAGTCGTTGATACCAAAATTTATAACATTTGTGTTGGGGCCTAGTGATCTTTTAGTAACTTAAAGTCTTTTTTTGTTTGTTTTTCAATTAGGAGCCCATGAAATCCAGAGCACCACAGCTACATTTGGAATACAGATTCTATAAGCAGTTAGGATCTGGAGGTAAAATCTTATATTAATTTTTAAATTTGAAAAAAAGTAAATTGTCATGACTTTTTAGTTTCAAGGAATGATATTTTAAGTTTGGTTAAGAAGATCACTTCACAAGGCTGTGTTTACTAGACATTTTCTTACTATGGTCTTAGGATCTCTTATTTTAAATATGACAGGTTTGGAGCTTTTTATGTTTATGCTAATATGAGTAGAGAACATTGTGAAAAAATTTAATTTGAGAACATAAAATGCATACTTCTTCCATATTCTTAGTCTTTTTGGCACTATTATAGCTGTTGGAGTGACTTATAATATAATGGTAGGCTGAAAAATGGCTACATAGAAGATATCTGTATCATAATCCCTAGAATTTATACATGTTACCCTATGATAAAGACTTTGCAGGTATGATAAATTAAGGATTTTGAGATGGAGAGATTATTCTGGATTACCTGGGTGGGCCTTAAATCTAATCATAAGTATCTTTGTAAGAGAGAGGCAGAGGTACATTTTACACACACAGAAAAGGAGGCAGTGTGACTGTGGAGCAGAGCATCCATAAGAACCTTGAAGAGGCTTCTAGAACTTTGGCCTAGTGTCTCTAGAGGGAGTGTGGTCTTCCAACACCTTGATTTGGCTCAGTGAAACTGATTTCAGACTCTCAACCTCCATAACTGTGAGAAAATAAATTTCTGTTGTTTTAAGCCACCAATTTGTAGTAATTTGTTACAGCAGCCCTAGGCAATGAATATAAATATGTTTTTACATAAACTCTAAATTTAAGTGAGATTATTTCATGCCACTAGAGAAAATTCATGGAAAAAATTTCTAATGTGTGTTACATTTCCTTTATGTTAAAAGCTTCTCACTGCTCCAACTTTTCTGTCTACTTCCAATCAATTAATTATAAAGATTTTACTTGTATAGCTTCTTGAATAATACAGGTAGGAAATTTTTGTTTCTCCAGATTTAATAAAATGGAATTTCTTCATGTGTCTTTTTTTGTAAGCATGTTTACATTCTAGTGTGTAGAGCTGTCCATTTAATACTCATATCAATTTTACATTTTGTTTTTCAAAGAGCATATTTTGCGTATAGTAGTCATTGCAAGAACAATAAGTTTTAAATTTTGTAGTAATGTGGTCATCACTACAGACTTCTTAAAATGCATATTTAAATCTGATATAGACAGGCCTCAGGGAGATATCCAAATTATCACTGATAAATGGGATTTAAAGGCTACTATGGTAAAACTAATTGTATGTGAAACTATGCATATTAGTTAAGACTAGCAGATAAGAAGTTAAGCTTGAAAAAACAAATTTATTGATTCATGTAGTTGGAAATTCAGGGAAATGACTTGATATATAAGACATTGCTCTATCCAGTGCTTCAAATACTGTCATCAGCATCTCAAGTCTCTGTAATATGCCTTTGAGTATATGTAAACTTCACTCTCTAGTTGGCCGTTAAGAGGTGATGGTGATGACCACCAGTAACCTAGGCTTATCAATCATGAAAGCATTTCTTCCCTAAATATTTCAGCAAAAGCTGTAGGACTCAATCTTACTGCCTTATGTCATGCTTATCCCTGAATTAATTACTGAGAATTTGATTGTTCCAGGTTAAATCAAATTCTTATCTGAACTTTAGTGATTGAGAATGGGGGAGGTGATTGCCTGTTGGGAAATCCTGGTGTTATATAAAGGCAATTGGATGCCAGGGTGATAAAAACAACAGATCTATCTATTTCAGTAGTAAAACTGTCATTTGGAAGAATAGGATTAAGTGGCTTAATAAAAATGAGTAAGTCACGTTAGAGTTTAGCAAGTCATTGAATTGAGTAACAAAGGTGCACTTTGATTATTTTAACTTTTTCCTGTGGAAACATTGTATGTTGATTCTTTAGAAAAATTAAACTTAGAACTACGATTTGATCTAGCAGTTCCATTTCTGGATATATACATAAAATAACTGAGGATGGACTTCAACAGTTAATTGTACACTTACATTGATGGAAGTATTGTTCACAATAGCCAAAAGGTAGAAGCAACCCAAGTGTACATTGACAAAAAAATGGATAAAAATGTGGTATATACATAAGGTGGAATATTATCCAGCTTTAAAAAAGGAAAGCTAGGTGTGTTGGCTTATGCCTATAGTCCCAGCACCTTGGGAGGCTGAGGCAGGTTTGCCTGAGTCCAAGAATTCAAGACCAGCCTGGGCAAAATTGAGACCCCCATCTCTACAAAAAAAACCCAGAAAACAAAACAAAACAAAACAAAAAACTGGGTGTAATGGTGTACACCTGTGGTTTCAGCTACTTGGGAGGCTAAAGTGGGTACTTTGCTTGATTTGGGGAGGTCAAGGTTGTAGTGAGCTTTGATCACGCCAATGCACTCCAGCCTTGGCAACAGAATGAGACCCTGTCTCAAAAAAAAAAAAAAAAAAAAAAAAAAAAAAAAAAAAAAAAAAAAAAAAAAAAAAAAAAGAAAGAAAAGGAATAAAATTCTGCTAAGTGAAATAAGGCAGTCACAATAGGACAAATAAATTCCACTTATAGGAGGCACCTAGAATAGTCAAATTCATAGAGTCAGAAAGTAGAATGGTGTTTTCTTTTGTATTTTTTTTGAGACAAAGCTTTGCTCTTGTTGTCCAGGCAGGAGTGCAGTGGCATGATCTCAGCTCACTGCAGCCTCAGCCTGTGTCTAGGGGATTGGGGAGAGGGCAGAAATGGGGAATTATTGTTAAGTGGCTAAGAGTTTCAGTATGGGATGATGAACAAATTTTGGAGATGGATAGTGGTGATGGTTGTACAATAATGTGAATGTACTTAATGCTGCTGAATTGTACACTTAAAGATGGTTTAAATGATAAATTTGATGTGTCTTTTACCACAAAAAATTGGAAAATATTTTTATGTAGAATTATTTAGTGAGGTATCTGTGAAAAAATACACTATTTGGTTTTGCCCGTTTGGGTTTTGATCCTCCTGTAAATCCACCTTTCTTTCTTTCCCTTTATGTAGCTTCTCTGAGAATATCCCTTTTTATATTACATTATTTAGCTTTGCATAGGATTGGAACATCATTTTATACCATTATCAGTCTCTGTGATAGCAAAAATTTGAGGTATTGAATAGTCTTGTTTTGACACATCTACTCAGTATTCACTGAGTCAAATGAAAACCTAGATTTGGGAATCATCAGCACATAGATGGTTTTTAAAACTAAAGAAATGGATGAGATCTCCCTGAGGGGAGTATAGAGGTTGACAAGAAAAGAATAGCAAGAACAAAGCTATGAGGACCATTGCATTGGGTAGAAATAAGTTTGACCCTTAGTAACAAAAATTGTGACAGCAGTAGCTTAAACAAGTAAAGGGATGTAATGTGAGACAAATGAGTTCAGAGGTGGGCAATTGTAGGACTGGTACAGCTGCTTTAAAATAAGGAACCAGGCTCCTATCTAAGTGTGTGGCTTCATCCTGCAGTCCTGGATCTTTTGTAACATGAGGGAAGGAGGAAGAAATGAAATTACTGTTTGTGTAAAGATAACTTCCAGCTCTTTTTCTCCTGCTTCCATATTTAAAATTTAGCTGTATGTGAATGTCCCTACTGAAATCAGAAATTCATATAACTGGAATTGAATTCCCTACTTTCTTTTCCCCTTATTTACTCAACAATTTCTCTCTCTTTCAAAAGACCTTCCTGCTTGGTCCTTTAGATTACTGAGTTCCATTAGTTGCACATCTATTCAAGCTGAAATGTTAGCCTCCTTTGATTTTGATGTATTGGTATAGTAAAAAAGTTCTGTCAATTTTGTCTCTTAAACTCTCTCTTGACTCCATTCTCCTATTCCAGTCCCCATGGTCTGAATTGGGCTTCCTTTTTAGCGTCTCACCTCCATTTTTACCTCTACCTAGGGGCTCATCATTTAGTATGAAGTCCAAGTTTTTTTCTCTTTCTACTGACCTACTTTTTAGTGGCACTACACTTACTGTTCCTTGAGTAGGTCTTATTATTTTCACGTTTGTATTCTTTCTGAAATATCTTTCTTTTCTAATGAATTCCTTTTTTCTTTAAGCCCCAGCTAAATGTCACCTGCCTAGCAATGTATTTTCTGACATCTTTTCCTCTCCAGAAAAGATTCTTCTTATTTGATCTGATATTATTTTGAATATGAAAACCTTTGAAACCTTTATTTTTCTTTTATCGTATGGTAATTATTATTTGTCTATGTCTGTCTTCTCCACTGAATTTTTGAACTCTTTGAGGTCAGCGATAATGATATGTTCATCTTTTTCTTCTTGGTAGCAGAATAATTGGCAGTTGTAGGTACCTGGTAAGTGCTTGAAACAATAAATTCTTAAATGACAATAACAGACTTTTTTTTCATTAGACATGAAGTTGGGATATATAATCTTCAAATTTCCATAGTTTTGTAACTTCTGTGATCCTATGATTAAAGTTTGATATTTTAATATTATCCAAAATTGTATTATTAAATTTGAGTTTCTTCTATTTCTGGACGAATAGTATAATTTTAGATTTTTAATTTTTAAAAATTAATTTTATTTGGATTATCCTATGATTCGGTAAATTTATTTTCTCATTTTAGACAACTAGAGATCAGAGGAAAAAATTATTGATGAGAATTTTTAAATTAATGGAAATGGTAACCAAGGAGATATGCAGAAATTTGTGTATTAAAATCTACAGAGGCCTGCCGTGGTGGCTTACACCCGTAATCCCAGCACTTTGGGAGGCTGAGGCGGGTAGATCACGAGGTCAGGAGTTCAAGACCAGCCTGGCCAACATGGTGAAACCCCATCTCTACTAAAAAATGCAAAAATTATCTGGGTGTGGTGATGGGTACCTGTGATCTCAGCTACTCGGGAGGCTGAGGCAGGAGAATTGCTTGAACCTGGGAGGCGGAGGTTGCAGTGAGCCGAGACAGCACCATTGCACTTCAGCCTGGGTGACAGAGCGAGACTCCATTTAAAAAAAACAAAACAAAACTTACTGAACTCTACAATTCAGCCATCTAAAATCAATCAGTTCTTGAGAAGGGCGGGCTTTAATAATTAAAATTAACTCAATTTCTTCATTTACTTGAAAATAAATATATTTGAATTGTTAATTCATGAAAATGTATAGGATATTTTGAAATTTATGGGAAAATTGTTTTTGAAGTTCTGTGATTCTGAATAATACTTCTTAATTTTTTTTGACATTAGTTTAAATAGGCTACATTAGGGGAAACTGCAATTAATGCATTCCTTGGAACATTTTAATTAGCTGATATTTTTATTATAGGAAATAAACCTTTTTTTCTGTCATACGTTACTACTTATCAGAGAAGTAAATGATCTTTTTTCTGTCATAAATTACTATCCTTGGCAAATCTCTAACTATAGAAATGATATTAAAAATACTATTTGATACCATGCGTATGTTAAATAATCATTTCTCAAGCGGGTTGACTTTTTGAGATTCCTTGCACTATGTAGTTCTAAGCCATAATTTGATGGTAGCCACAGGTGCTGTTACTAAAATTATAACTTTTTATAATGTTGCCTTTTAAAAGGTATTTGAGAAGCTCCCTCTTTCTTCTTTATGCTGATCCTTCTGCCTTCTTGATTTGTGTTAAAAAGTCTAGATTTATGTGTTCCCTACATTTTTTATTCTGGTTTATAGATGCCTACATTTTCACTTTCTTTTTAAGACTATTTAGTTCTATTTGCTGGTTAAATGAATGCTGGTGATTTCCTATTGTACGGAAATTTTATAGTACTGTTCACTTTTGAGAAGCCTTATGGGTAATAGCACAAACTTTGTTAAAGTTGTAGGTATAAACCATTCAGTAGTATCTAAAACTCATTTAATTCAGTTACCAGATCAAGTTTATCAGACCACGTTTTAGATAAGACATTCAAAAAATTCTGCTCCGTATGTCTCATAAGCTTTTGTTTGATAAAGTTGAAAGGAAATACTGTAAAAAGCATGAAAGTTAAGTGAATAAACTACTTAGAATATTACCTACTGTATTTTGATACTAACAAAAGTAATGAAAATATGATGAGTGGGTTAATCAGTACTGTAAACTTAATCTCAGCCCAGATAGTTTATGTAGCAGATTCTTAGAATTCCTTTTTCTGTTTTAGCTAAATTGCTTTTAGAAGTCTTAAAAATATGTAATACTTCTAATTCTTTAAAGAGGTCTCTCTGTATGGAAATTTCTACAAGTTTTGCATTGCTAAACATTTACTAATTTGTATGTGAATATATACTTAAATTGATACTGCTATCATAGTAGATGGAAGTACACAGTTTTTTTCCGTTAAAGTTGTCGTTTATGGAGAATGTGTACATTTAAAGAATGCTATGAATTATCAGTAAGAAGGGGGGGTTAACTGATAGTGGTTTTAGTTTGGTTTATATGGTACAGGCATCAGTGTGGTTGTGTGTTGTGGTGTGGTTATTATATATTTTCAGTGATTAACCACATAGGAATCTTAAAAAGTAAATCATACTTTTGAGTAGAGTATTACTAAATGGTGATGAGGGATTTAATATTCTTAAATATATATATATATTTGTAATTCCTCACACAATAGTAAAAAGAAAGTATAAAACCATGAAAAATTATGATAACTTAATATTTAGTTTTGCTTTAAGTGTTATATAATGCATTGTAAGAAGAAAAGATTTGTAAGCTTGTAGCTTAGAGACTAGGGGAAGAATCATAGAGTCCATTTTTTCCTTAAAATTTTTTAGGCCCAAATTGGATAACAACTTAAATTCTTTTCAGTTTTTGTAACATTTAAATTTTTACTTGTTTGTAGGTGTTATAATTTTTTTAAACGTTGTTTGAGTGTTAGAAGAATTTCTAAATGTATAGATTCAATAATCACAGAAAGGACTGTTGCTCCTTTTTACAGTGAGATAACTTGATTTCTTTTATGTGGGGTTAATTGATGGAATTTTACTACTAAATACATATATTGTAGTCTTTTAATGGAAGAACTGTTACCAAGTTCATAATTCAGTGCACCTGTTGGTTCGTATCAGTGCTTACTATTCAGCTGGGACAGCACATTTTAATCTTTTGGGTCTTAGGATTCTTTTATGCTCTTACACTTTTTGAATATCTCAGAGTACTTTTGTTGTTGTGAGTTATAGCTGTTGATATATCCCGTATTAGAAATTAACACAGAAATATAAAAATGTTGCTATATTTTTTTTAAATAAAAATTCAGACGTTTTCAAATCAAAGCAGTTTTGTTGACATACTTTCCAAAACAAAATGAGAAAAGTAACACTGTTTTACATATCTTGCAAGTCTCTTTAATGTCTGGCTTAATAGAAAGTAGCTAGATTCCCCTATCTTTTGCATTTATTCTATTGTGGTAACACAAGTCCCATAGTCTCTGGAATGAGAGTGAAAAATATCACTATTTATGTTTTTACAAAATAATTTTGTTATTACTTCCTGCATGGGTCTCATGGACCACCCCTGTCCTCAAGAGCTATGGGCCACATGTTGAGAACTGTTGACCTAGGAATATGAGCATTTGTGCTAAAGATTAAGACTGCCTTAATGCAAAATTACCCTAAAAAAAAAATCACTATATGATAATTCTGTATTAACATTTCTAGCCACGATTTAGGTTTTCTTTTTTTCTTCTTTTTTCTTTTTTTTTTTTTGAGATGAAATCTCACCCTGGTGCCCATGCTAGAGTGTAATGGTGCAATCTTGGCTCAGTGCAACCTCCATCTCCCAGGTTCAAGCGATTCTCCAGCCTCAGCCACCTGAGTAGCTGGGATTACAGGCACATGCCACCACGCATGGCTAATTTTTTGTATCATTAGTAGAGATGGGTTTCACCGTGTTGGCCATGCTGGTCTCAAACTCCTGACCTTGTGATCCGCCCGCCTCAGCCTCCCAAAGTGCTGGGATTACAGGCGTGAGCCACTGAGCCCCGCCAATTTAGGTTTTCTTAATCAGAGCTATGAAGTTTAAATTCCCTAGTAAGTTTGTTAATATTTTTGTTCTAATTCTTCCTGTTTGTGTTAGGCTGTTCTTGTGTTGCTATAAAGAAATGCCCAAGTCTGGGTAATTTATAAGAAAAGAGGTTTAATTGGCTCACAGTTCTGTAGGCTATATAGAAAGCATGGTGCCAGGCATCTGTTTGGCTTCTGATAAGTCCCCAGGAAGCTTACAATCCTGGCAGAAGGCAAAGGGTAAGCCAGCCTATCACATGGTGGGAGTGGGAGCAAGAGAAAGAGAGGAAGTGAGGGGGAGTTGCCACATACTTTTAAACCAAATCTCATAAGAATTCGCAATCATGAGAATAGCACCAAGACATGAGGCACCTGCCCTGATGAACCAGTCAACTCCCATCAGGCCCCAGCTTCAACATTGAGGATTATAATTCAACCTAAGATTTAGAGGGAACAACATCCAAACTATATCACTATTTAACATTTTACATGAAGAACTCTAGACCTGAAAATGGATCATAATATTACTGTGAAATTGATCATATTATTTCTTTAATGATCTACTTAACTAATACTTATCTGTAAGGAACTGAAGAATTTTAAAAGTCCCAAGCAGTCTTTAATAATGTTAGACTTCCTATGTATTATTGTTATGTGACTTAATTTTGTTTTGTGACTTAAAAGGAATACTAACATATAAAATGAAATATTTAATGAAGCGAATTTTGAGGGAAAATGAGATTGTATTTTCAAATATGTGAATTTTGAATTCATACTCCTTGAGCTTTTCTTGTGAAAAAATAGACTTCTCTTGAAAATTAAATATATTGGAAATTATTGGAACTAACTTTCATGAATTCACAATGGATGGCATTTTATATTAGTCTCAAAAATAATTCTAAAACCACTGGAAGTGGGTAGAGTAAGTTTATAATTGAAAATTCACCAGGTATAAGAATAAACCTTTCTGAGCCTCTCGTGACCTCTTTTTCCTTACCTCTCCCATTTCTAAAAAATCTCTACCTTGTGATCTTACCTACCATTTATGTTGTGGTGGTGGTTTTGCCTTGTTTTTGCTTTGGGTATACCTGCTTCAACCTCTGTTTGTTAGTTGCTATTTTTCTTACCTCTTAAAAATTTAAGCTGTTTGCTCAGTGATAAAAAAGCTATCCAGACTTGTTCTGGGAAATAAAATTATAGTTTGGTCTAAATATCATTTTAAGTTTTTCTTTGTGGTCCCAGAATTTTTAAAGTAAGCATTTTTTTTTTCCTGATTGCAAAAATAGCATATATGTGTAATAAAAATTAGGAAAAATTTTTAAAAAAAGTGAAAGTAGAAATCACCAGTGCGTCCAGTAATGTTAGCTTTCTGCTTTTTTCTTCTATTATATTTTCTATTCATATGTATGTTAAATGACTGTATTAGTTCGTTTTCATGCTGCTGATTAAGACATACCCAAGACGGGGCAATTTACAAAAGAAAGAGGCTTATTGGATTTATGGTTTCATGTGGCTGGAGAGGTCTCACAATCATGGCAGAAGGTGAAAGGCTCGTCTCACAGGGCAGCAGATGAGACAAGAGCTTTTGCAGGCAAACTCCCGTTTTTAAAGCCATCAAATCTTGTGAGACTCATTCACTATTACGAGAACAGTGGCAGGAAAGACCTGATCCCATAATTCAGTCACCTCCCACTGGGCTCCTCCCATGATGTAGAATTGTGGGAGTTAACATTCAAGATGAGATTTGGGTGGAGTCACAGCCAAACCATATCAGTGACTCTTTAGAAATATTTCATTTTAAGGCTAGGCGTGCTGGCTCATGGCTATAATCCCAGCACTTTGGGAGGCTGAGATGAGTGGATCACTTGAGGTATAGAGTTTGAGACCAGCCTGGCTAACATAGGGAAATCCTAGCTCTACTAAAAATACCATAAAAAGATTAGCTGGACATGGTGGCACGCGCCTGTAATCCTAGCTATTTGGGAGACCAAGGCAGGAGAATAGCTTGAACCCAGGAGGCCAAGGTTGTGGTGAGCTGAGATTGCACCACTGTATTCCAGCCTGGGCAATAAAATGAGACTCCATTAAAAAAAAATTATTTTAAAAGTAATACATGGTTTAAAATAACAACAATTTTAATCAGCAGTATTATAAAAAGTAAATAATAAAAGTTTGTCTTTCATAGTTATCTCCAAAAATAGTTGAAGGCTGTATTATATTCCATAGAATCGGTATGACATAATTAGGTTGGTGCAAACATAATTGCAGTTTTGGGCTGTGAATTTTAAATCATTATGACTAGGCTCAAACACATCTTTATTAATCAAAATAGGACCCATTACAGCCAACACATTTTTGCTACCAAGAAATAAGTTTATTTGTGTAGCATAAAAATCTGTGCTTTGGGATTTGATGAACTCTTGGACGGCATTTTTACTGCATCCTGCTGGTTGTGGAAACGTTTTCCCTGCAAAAAGTTGTTGAGATGCTTGAAGAAGTAGTAGTTGGTTGCCGAGAGGTCAGGTGAATATGGTGGAGGAGGCAAAACTGCATAGCCCAATTTGTTCAACTTTTGAAGTGTTGGTTGTGCAGTGTGTGGTTGGTGTTGTGGTGGAGAAGAATTGGGCCCTTTCTGTTGACCAGTGCCAGCTGCAGGCATTGCAGTTTTTATTGTATCTCGTCAGTTTGCTGAGCATACTTCTCAGATGTAATGGTTTCGCTGGGATTCAGAAAGCTGTAATGTAGCAGACCACAGCCGACCATCAGAGAGTGACTGTGACCTTCTTTTGGTGCAAGTTTGGCTCTGGGAAGTGATTTGGAGCTGCTTCTCCATCCAACCACTGGGCTGGTTACATCACCAGTTGTCATATAAAATCCACATTTTGTCTCACATCACAATCCAGTCAAGAAATGGTTCCTTGTTATTGCATAGAATAAGAGAAGATGACACTTCAAAATGATGGATTTTTAAAAAATTTTTGCTCACCTCATGAGGGACTCACTAATCGAGCTTTTTCACCTTTCCAATTTGCTTCAAATGCTGAACTACCATGGAATGGTTGACGTATTCTTTGGCAACTTCTTGTGTAACTTTAAGAGGATCAGCTTTGATGATTGCTCTCAGTTGGTTGTTGTCAACTTCCAATGGCCAGCCACTATGCTGCTCATCTTCAAGGTTCTTGTCTCCTTTGCAAAACTTCTTGAACCACCACTTCACTGTATGTTAGTTAGTTCCTGGGCCAAATGCATCATTGATGTTGCATGTTGTTTCCGCTGCTTTATGAACCATTTTTGAACTTGAATCAAGAAAATCGCTCATTCCATAGTCTAAAATAAATATAAAATAAACAGCAAGTAGTAAGTCATTACCAAAAATACATAAAACGAAAAACATGCATTAAAATGATGTGTAACCTGATGACGTTTAAGAATGTATTCCAGTATCAAACAGAAAATTCCAACAATGCAAAAACTGCAATTACAGTTGCACCAAGCTAATAATTTGTTTAATTAGCCTAGAGTTGATGGATTTTTAGGTAGCTGCCAGTTCTTTTTGCAACTGTAACAAACAACGAAGCTTGAACATCACTGTATGTATATGTATGCTTACTTTGTAAAGGATAGGGTAATTTTTCTCTAAAAGCAAAATGATAGGGTAATTTTCCTTCAAAAATAAAAGGTTAGGGTAATTTTCCTCCAAAAACCTACTACTTTCTATTCTCATCAATGTTTTAACCCACAACTTAGTTAATCTTGACTAATTAATTTTTTAATTATGAATATGCCTTTGACATATCCATAATTAAAAAATTAATTAGTCAAGATTAACAAAGTTAATCTACACCAGAATTTGACAAGCGATTGTTTCTTAAAGGTCAGTTACAATGTAGAGTATAGAAATCATGTCAAAAACCTTTTTCTACTCTCGTACATTAAAATCCATTGTACTTTGAACCATTTACCCATGTGTGATTTTGTAACTACATGCATTGTCCTTGGGAGAACACTGGTTCATTGAGTTATGCATGTATTTCAAGTACTGACACATTTCACTACCCAAAATTAAATCATAGTAGCTAATATTACCACAATTTCATCAGAACAAGTTTTTAAGTATTAGAAAACTGTCAAGGTCATCATAGCATATAAAAATTTTTTACAAAATTCCAGTTGCTTGAAACCTTTATTATTGATGTCAGTTTTTCTTGAAATAGTAGAGTACATTCATTCATTATTGAAAATGCTTTTTATTTATTTATTTTGCTTCATTGCAGTCTTGAGTAGAAAAGTTAAAATTGGATTTTCTTGTCGTGCTCTCAGTAGTTAATGGAAAGCATTTAGTCTTTCACCATTAAATGTGATGTTAGCTGGTAGTTTTTCCTAGATTCCTTTTATCAGATTTAGGAACCCTCTATTCCAGATTTTTGAGTGCTATGTCAAATGCTTTCTTAGCACCCATTAAGATGATCTTATGGTTTTTGCCATTTATTCTATTATTATGGTGAGTTACATTGGTGGATTTTTGAATATTAACCCAACCTTGTATTCCTGGGTTAAAGCATCCCTAGCATGCTGTGTCGTTCACTTTTGTATTCATAATGCCTAACCCAGTCCCGTAAAGATATAGTATATGTTCAGTAAGTATTTGTTCAATTGAATAAGACAGTGAAATTCCTTTAATGGTTTTCCTGTTTTGGAAACTGTTAAAAGCATTTGGAAAAAACCAGTCATTTTATAAACTAAAACATACTGCTATCTGTCTTATTCAGAAGTCATATCTCAACAACGTTAACTATTGGGAATATAGATGGTGATTCAGAAGGAAGTAGAGAAGCCTTTTGACAATCCTTTCATTGAAGAAGTTCAAAACCTTTTTATTTTTACATTTTGCATATAGTTCTAACAAGATTTGATGTAACCTCCATGCACCCTACATATCAGAAATAACAAACTGGAGTAGAATAAGTTATTAGAGATTGTTAAATTGAGAGGATGTAAATTAACTTTCAGTGGCATAGAGGGGGAAAAAACATTATGGAAAGAATTTTAAAAGCCTAGTAGCTGAGAGCTGTTAATGTTGTGGTAGCTGAGGGCTGTTTGTAAATCTTAATTGCCTCTCTAGCTTCTTAATGTATATAGAATTGTAAAAGCAGGATTTTAGAATTGGAATAAACTTAAGCCTCTCATTCCCTGTTTCTGAACCTTTTCTCCACCTTTACACATGTGAAGGGTAGATATAACAGATACATATAAGAGCAGCTTGGTAGGAGTGGCTTTAGAGTGATTCCCAGTAGCAAGAGAAGATGAGACAAGTGTGTGTGATGCGTGTTTGCAGGGGGTGCTGACATATACACATTGGAGTGTGTCAGAATCTCTGTTTCTGGGGAGGGCATCATGTATGTAGTTTCAATTTGTACCCATTCCTGCTTTGATTACACTGTTTCTTTTCTTTCCTTTTTTTTTTTTTTTTTTTTTGACAGAGTCTTGCTCTGTCACCCAGGCTGGAGTGCAGTGGCACCATCTCTGTTCACTGTAACCTCTGTCTCCTGGGTTCAAGTGATTCTCCTGCCTCAGCCTCCCAAGTAGCTGGGACTACAGTGATTACACTATCTTCCATTCCCACCTGCAGATGTTCTGCTCCCTCATTCATATTCATATCTGAGAAATACTTGTCTTATCTAAATCACTAATATTGTTATAGATAAGTAAACTGAGGCCCACTTGAGAGGTTGAATGACAAGCTAGCCATACAGCTGAGGAATATTAGGTTAGACTAAGAATGTAGTTGTCTTGGTTTTTAGTTCAGTGTTTTCTGTTCTATAATAATTTATATTCAGAATAATAGGGTAAATAATTATTATATTTAAATACATTTTAAAAACTTTATTCAAAAGAATTTATTTTTTAAATATTATATTTAAAAACTTTTTATTAAAAAGAATGAGAAGTTTTTATTAGGTTTTCCCTTTCAATATACTGAAAAAAAAAATCACTTGGAAGTAAAACTTGAGACATTTGTGGTGGAAGAAGTTCATTTTTTCATGCTAATAGATACATAAATGCAGTGTTAAGTGTCAAACTAAATAATAGGGAAACTCTAAAAATGATATTTAGGAGTGGACATCACAATGGGAATATATGTGAGTATATTCAGGGAGGTAAAGGAAGACAAGAGTTTTTAAAAGAAAAATGGGGAGGGTCACATAAGTTGTTCTGAGACAATTCTCCTTGGCTACAAGGATCATTAACAAGAATGGCATCAGTCCAAGATTGGACAGGCAGTTGCTGGACAGATATCCTCACAGAGTAATTTTTTGTAAGGTTGCAGTGGCTTTTGTTCCAGGTTGTGGTTTTTACACTTTTGTGATAATTCTTGTTATCAGGCATATATATGTGTAAGAACCCTCCTTTCAGCTCTCTCCCTAGATCTGTCTGTCAGGGCTTTAACACAAGTGACTCCATTTTGATTTTGACAACTTCCACATAAAGGAAATTGATCCCTTATATTTTAGTTTATTGGGAATCTGTTAGCTCTGAAAATAAAATACAGATGACTTCCAGGCATTCAGACTTCATATTTGGAGTCTGTATTATTTTGTATGGCTGCATAATGAATTATTACTAGATCTTACTGGCTTAAAATGAAAGACTATTATTTCACAATTTCTGTGGGTCAGGAATACAGGCATGGCTTTGCTGCGTCTTCTGTTTAGAGTCTTACCACGTGGAAATTAAGGTGTAAGCCTGGACTACAATCTACATGAGCCTCAGTGCTCTCTTCCAAGTTTATTGGTTCTTGCCAGAATTCAATTCCTCATGGCAATAGAACTGAGGCCCTTACTTCCTGGAGGATTCTTATCTGGCATGTGGCTCCCTCCATGGCTTGGTGGTTTGCTTCTTTAAGGCCAACAGGAGAGTTCTCTGCTGCTTCCAATATCTCTGACTTCTAGACCTTCTTTTGGCTCACCTGAGTAGATCAGGCTGACCAGGAATACTCTCTCTTCCTTTTGATCAACTTAAAGTCAACCGATAGGAGATTTAATTACATCTGCAATGTAAGTTAGCCTAGTCACAATAGTGAGATCCCAGGAATCCTGCCCACATTCAAGGGGAGAGGTTTATATAAGGTTTATCTACCAGAGGGTGAGAATCTTGGGGGTGAGGGGTGATCTTAGCAGTATGCCTACCACAAGGTTATTAAACCCAGTAGTGTCTCTTGTTCCATAGAACTGGAATCTTTCCTATGTGCTAAGTCTTTCTCCAGGCCATTGAAATATAAAGCAAAAAAGCCCAGCTTTTGTTCAGTAGTAAGGTGTGATAGAGAGAAACAATGAAGTACTGTTTATAATGTAATTCAGTTTATGTAGCTGCAACAGAGGTGTATCTAGGGTATCATGTGAACATCAGAGAGAAGATATTGGGAGGTGGGGAGGTTTGGTCAAGAAAAGTATGTACCTGGGAAAAGTAATAGTACTGCATTAGTTCTTGAAAGTATAAAATTTTAAATATCAATTTTTAGGAGGAAAACCTTAGTATTTAGGATAATGAAATTATTTAATGACTATTTCTTATTCCCCCAGATGGCATACCTCAAGTTTACTATTTTGGCCCTTGTGGTAAATACAATGCTATGGTGCTGGAACTGCTGGGACCTAGTTTGGAAGACTTGTTTGACTTGTGTGACAGAACATTTTCTCTTAAAACAGTTCTCATGATAGCTATACAACTGGTAAGCAAAATAGGGTATTTGACATTGTAACAAGTGCATGGTTGTTGGTCACAAATTCATCTTTAAAGTTCTGTGATATTGTCTTACAGAGCATTTGACCTAATACAGATGTTTCTACTTTTCATATTGTCTTTCTTTCTGGGATCCATGTAACTTAAAATAACTGAGTCAAGTGTATTTTAGTTGTATAAAAACTGATATGTTAACTGCATTAAGATGAGAATGCTCAGTTTGAGAATTAAGTTGTTTTTGCTAGCAGTTTTTTCATATAAAAGATGAATACTTCAAAAGAGAATCCTCAGAAACATGGATTCTTTATGGATTCCTTTTTTTTTTTTTTAAGACAGAGTCTCTCTGTGTCACCCAGGTTGGAGTGCAGTGGCACGATCTCGGCTCACTGCAGCCTCTGCCTCCCGGTTCAAATGATTCTCCTGCCTCAGCCTCCTGAGTAGCTGGGATCACAGGTGCGTGCCACCACGCTCAGCTAATTTTTTGTATTTTTAGTAGAGTCAGAGTTTCACTGTGTTAGCCAGGATGATCTCGATCTCCTGACCTCGTAATCCACTTGCCTCAGCCTCCCAAAGTACTGGGATCACAGATGGGCGTGAGCCACTGCACCCAGACAGAGAAACATGAAATCTTAATTTTGGTAATAAACTTTATGACCTCGAAAAACAAGAAGCAAACTAATGAGCATGTCTTGATAAATTACTTAGACTTCAGGGAATCTATGGGATAATAATTCGAGAGTGATTTTAAAGCAGTTTTGAAATAAATGCCAATAGAAGGGTGCTGCAGAAGTCTTAAAATTGTTTTTATTCATTGACTCATTAACTTCTACAGATTTATCCTATGGATGTATTCATAGGTACTTAAAGCTTTATATGAAAGGATGTTTATAATTAAAAAATGGCAAGCAACCCAAATGTGCAGAAATAACAGGGCTAGTTGAATAAATTAACAGCCAGAGGAAAATATGCAGCTATTAAAAAGTACATATTAAAGGATGATTCATAGGCTAGGTGTGGTGGCTCGTGCCTGTTGTCCCAGCACTTTGGGATCCTGAAGCGAGAGGATCACTTGAGCCCAGGAGTTAAAGATCAACCTGGGCAACATAGTGTGATTCTGTCTCTACAAAACATAAAAAATAAGCCATGTGTTGTGGTGTGCTTGTGTAGTCCCAGCTGCTGAGGAAATTGAGGCAAGAGGATTGCTTGAGCCTGGAGGTTGAAAGTGGAAGCTGCAGTGAGCTATGTGGTCCAGCCTGGGTGGCAGAATGGGACCTTGTCTCAAAAAAAAAAAAGAAAGCCACCAAAAACCAAACAACAGTTCTCTCCGAACAAAACAGAATATTTTATGATGTTAAATGCTTATATCATTAAGAATATATATACATAGAATATTGTATATTATGTGATGCAAAGTTTATTAAACAAACTAGAATGACCTGTGTAACCATATGTTTACATTGCATTGTTAACCATGATTATCACTAAATGGAGCAATTTTATGTTCTTATTTGTAATATTCTGTTTTAGGATAGTTTGTAGAGTGAACATTGAAAATCTGTGAAATAATTAATAAAAATGAACTAGATTATTAATATTAGAGTTGGATTCCAGACTTTCCTAGCTTTAAGATTAATCATTTTTAAATGTTTAATACCTAGGAGAAAGTAAAGGAAATGTGTTATGAAAAGAAAAAGATACTGTTAGTGTTGTTGTTTTTATTTAATAGTTTAGACTCTTAAATTTCTTTAATATAATTGTAAAATTGCTTGATTATTGAACTGATAAGGAAGACTATATTGCAACACTTTGCACATATCTGCTTATACTTTTGAGTTCAAGGTCTTGTATTAATATGGCTTTTTGATTTTATGAAGTAACATCCTCTGAAAGTGTTGATTGAATCAGGCTTACTGATATGAAAGGAATTCATAAAATTCAAATACTCTTGTTTCTCAGTGACCATAATAGTAAAAGCAAAGGTTTTAAATTGTAATTCGATATGCGTATTTGAAGAACAACATGGTGACACATTATCTTACTTTTAAAGGGTTGAAACAATTTCTGATTTATTTCTTTTGTATGTTTTCATTGTGAAAGTTCTGTCTTGCTTTTATCATACTTGCTTAGGCTAGTCTAAGCCCAAAATAAAACTTCTCTCTTTTTTTTTTTAAATCAAGATTTCTCGCATGGAATATGTCCATTCAAAGAACTTGATATACAGAGATGTAAAACCCGAGAACTTCTTAATAGGACGACCAGGAAACAAAACCCAGCAAGTTATTCATATTATAGATTTTGGTTTGGCAAAGGAATATATTGATCCAGAGACAAAGAAACACATACCATACAGAGAACACAAGAGCCTTACAGGAACAGCTAGATATATGAGCATAAACACACATTTAGGAAAAGGTATGTGTACCTTTTGTAAGTATGGAAGCTTGAATTCAGCAGCTATGCTAACACTGTGTGTTTTTATTTGTTATGGTTCAGTTTTTGCATATTACAATAGCTTTTATTATAATTTTCATTTATCACATCTACCTAGAGTTTACTTTCATTTATTTTTTAATAAAACTCTTTGAAAGTAAGTTATTATAGAGTAAATGAATGACAGCTATACTTCCATTTTCTGTGTTTTTTTTTTTTTTTTTTTTTTATGTAACTTGAAATGTCCAACTTTGGTTACAGTTTTGGAGATGCTTTTAATTATTTCTCTTACAAAATGTAAGAGAATACCAAATTTTAACTGAATTTCGTGCATGTGGAAATTTTGGATTGAGACTATAGCTCTCCAATATGGCTAGCCACAGAAATAGCAATTAGCCTAATAAGTGTAATGCTAAGAGCATATACCTTAGAGGTGGGCAGAGCTGGCTTATGTGTATGCTAACTGTGACTCTGCACAAGTTTAACCTTTTTAGGGGGTTTCTTACTGGCAAAAAGAATAAAACAGTATCAATGTCACAGAATTTTTTTTGTAGCTTTTTTCTTTCACCCAGGTCCATTTATTTATCATATCCCTTCAATCATTTTCATCTGGAAAAGTTCCCCAGTCGTTCTTTATGGCTCATGACCCTAATATTTTTTAGGAGCACAGGCTATTTTTATAGGATATCTCCAGTTTGGGTCTGTCATTTCTCTTTGACTAGATTTGGGTAGGCATTTTGAGTCCAAATATAATAGAAATGAGACGTTCATTGTGCATCATGTTGGGTCACTTGCTTGGGTGATTATCTGCCAAATTTCTCTACAGAAAAGTTTCTTATTTTCCCTTTGTAATTAAAAAGTATTTTGAAGTTAGATTTTGGGATTATGTAAATATGTTGTTCCTCATCAGATTTTTACCCTCTAGATTTAGCATCCATTGTTGATTTTCTAACTCCATTATTTCTTATATTTACATTTCCTTATTTGTCAGTTGATATTCTAATATAAGCAGAAGCTTTCCTTTTTACCTCAGTTATTGACTTACGTCTATATAAACTTATTCTTATTTAATGTAATGTATTGAATGCATTATCATTATTTATTTGATATCCAAAGGGTTCCAGATTTTACCACTGGCTGCACCTTCAAGCTGGCTACTCTGTCCTTTTAACACGTTCTCATGATTCTTTGAGTACTTTATTACTTTCTGGTGCAGCAAGTTCTTATAAACAAACTCATCTTGCAGATTCTCTTCTGAAGCCCCATAATCAATCCTTTTCTCCAAGAAGTTCTGAATCCTTTTATCGGTTAATGGTATTTAGAAACCAAGATTTGGCCACTGAATATGCTCATTAGCAGTGGTATGTTGTTACTGCTAGGCCCTTTGTGCAGCAGAACTAGGAAGTGTTTGTGCATATATGTATACACATACACACATAGAAATATGCCTATATATGTATATAATATATACACACACAATATCTATTAAAAACTTTGAGTTTATACTGATACACTTCTAATTTCAGTCTGTCAGTACAAAATAGTATTTTCCTTTTCTATATTTGTAATTCCCATTCCTTTTCCATATTTGTATCTTTTTTGTTAACCAACAGTGAGAAATCTGGCTATCACTACTCATATTTACTTGTTTTTAAAAGCTGAGGATTCTCAGAAAGTAGTTGCAGATTGCCAAGTGGTACCACTTTATAAAGCAAGTCTACTAGAATTATAACATTTGTAATTCTTATTTTATTTGAGTTCTTTTTTTATTTGAAATTTTTATTTAAAATTTATAATGGGTAAAATATATATTTGATTATATAATTTGTGAGTATTGATGAATATGGACACTATGTAACCCATAGCACTTTCAAGATTTAGAAAACTATCATCCTATAGACTTCTATTTTACCCATCTTAGGCATTCCCCTTCTTTTCTAGAAGCAACCACCGATCTGATTTCTATCACAACAGATGAGTTTTGCTAATTCTATTACTTCATATACATGGAACCATCCAACTTCTTTTGGTTGGTGTAATGTCTGTAAGATTCATCTATGTTGTTGCCAGTATCAGCAGTTTATTCTTTTTTAATGTTAGGTAAAATTCCATTGCACAAACTGCTTACTCGGTCAAATGTTGATGGACGTTTGATTGAGTTTTTGACTTATGAATAAAACTTTTATAATATTCTTACAAATCTTTTTGTGGGCATATTTTTCAGTTTGGCCCAATAGTAGGTGTTATTTAACTTTATAAGAAATTGCCTGTCTGTTCTCGGGAGTGTTTGTACCTTTTTTTTTTATTTCCACCAGCAATGAATGAAAATTTTGTTTTATATTCTTGACAACATTTAGTGTTCTCAGTCTTTTTCATTGTAGCCATTCTAGTGACTAGGGGGTGGTCTTTTAATTCCTTGTGATTATTGTTTCTGAGATCTGTTTCATGTATGTATTGGCTATTTGTATATCTTCTTTTGAGAAGTGTGTGTTATTTTATTGTTAATTTTATTGTTAATGAGTTCTTTATATATTCTGGGTAGAATTATTTTGTCATATATATGCATTGTGAATAATTTTTTCCAGTCTTTGCTTGCCTATTCATTTTCTTAATGGTATCTTTTGATGAGCAGAACTATTAAATATTTATAAAGTCTAGTTTGTCAGTTTTTTTTTTATAGTTATTGCCTTTTGAATTCTAACAAATCTTTACCTTTATGTGGTAAGGTAAACAAATCTATACCTTCGTTACATTTTATGCTTTCTTCTAGAAGCTTTATGGTTTTAGTGTTTACTTTTATGTCTGTGGCCCATCAGAATTGATTTTTTTATATGCTGTGAGATAGGGTTTGAGGTTCTTTCTATGATATCATATTCTTTCCTATTGAATTTTGTGTGTTTCTTAAAAAGTCAATTCTAGATTATATTTGCCACAGTCAGTGTTCATCACAGAGGAAGTACAAACTTAATTATCTGCTTTTAGATATTCTGCTTTCAAATACTATTAGACATCTCACAACAGATAGACAGAAATGTGAACCAATCAGTACATATCCATCACTGCTGCTCAAAAGTACCTTCCAATATACAATCACATATTTGGACTGAATCTTGGAAGTCATCTAATTCAACTTTCAGCTCCTGATCTTACCCTATTCTTAGCTTTTTCTCTAACCATTCTCCCCAGCCTTAGCTACTGCATAGAGCATGTCCCTATCCAGTAGGGACTGCCTCTCAATCATAACTGAATAGGATGTGGCATTTTTCCTGACAGCCCATCTGACTGTAGGCTTATGGCATTTTTTTTTTCAGGCATCTGAAATGCCTGAAAAATGTCAATTTTCTTTTTCTTTTTTTTTTTTTTAAGAAAAGTATCAAATATTTAAAATTATAAAACACAAGTTTTATTCAGATAATATTTCCAGGTGATAGCCTTCAATAGCTGACGTTCCTAATAGATTTAAAAATATGATTGGGTAGCTATAAAGCTTTTAGGATTGTGACTTCTGTTAAAACTAGGCACACTTGTATTTATTTACATGTGCAGTATCTGTGAGAAATTTTCATTTTATGGGAGTTAACAGACTATTTTATAACTAACAAAGGTTCACCACTGTTTTATTGTGAGACATGAAGTCACAGCTTCCTTAGGGCCTAATGTTCTTTATCTGAACAATGGTAAATGTAACAGCATTCTATTTGTAGAAATGGTGAAGTGAGTGTGATATGTTTGTCGTTGTTAGGAAAAGTCCTCAGTACCTGGGAAATGAGATTTAACTATTGTGATAATCTCTCTTTACTCCTCTTTCAGGAATAAAACAAAAATTTATTTCTTTGGCAAGTATAGCAAATAGCAAATGTTTAATATTTACTTTTCCCCATTTATAAACACCCTACTTCTCAGTTTTCAGGTAAAACTCAGGAGTAGATGGGTAATATTAACAGATAAAAAATTTTGTTCCCAAGATTACATGAATTCCTACTTAAAAAATTAAGAGTAAGCTAAGATAATATCAATTTGGATGCTAAGGAATTAAAGCTTTAATTTGGTAAATTGGGATGCCTTTGGAGATGGAAGACAGTGGTTTTTTAAGTTTATAGTACTTGGTCTTGTGAGGAGTCAGGAAGAGATAAAGAAGGAAAAGGAGCAGAAAAAACCTGACCTTTTAATGTGATTTTAATTTGTGCATATATTATTTATGCATTCCCTGCTTTGCCTGGATCTTGATGATTACTTTTTTTTTTTTTTTTTTTTAGACAGAGTCTCACTCTGTCTCCAGGCACCAGGCTGGAGTGCAGTGGCGCGATCTTGGCTCACTGCAATCTCCGCCTCCTGGGTTCATGCAATTCTCCTGCCTCAGCCTCCCAAGTAGCTGGGACTACAGGTGTGCGCCACCACGCCCAGTTAATTTTTGTATTTTTTTTTTTTTTTAATAGAGACGGGGTTTCACCATGTTGGCCAGGATGGTTTCGATCTCTTGACCTCGTGATCCACCTGCCTTGGCCTTCCAAAGTGTTGGGATTACAGGCATGAGCCACCACGCCCGGCTGGTGATTACTTTTAAAGCCTTATTTATTCCATCTTTCCATCCATCTTTCCATCCATTCGTTCATTCTTAGGCACTCAAGGACTTCTTGCTCACATGAATTTTTCAAAATAGAGTATTTGGTCAAAGAAACATTATATGTGTTTGTAAGTATTTTTCCTTTTTGGAGACTGACACTTATATTAGGCTTAAAAAGGAAAAAGATGTTCCTAATACAATAATATGGAAGAGTATTGTAAAATCACATAATAGAAATTAGCATTTTATTCTTGTAGTATCTATTGATTTTAACTAGGTCATTTATGTTTAGAAGGCATTTATACCTTTCTTGTATCTGTATAAGTCTCTGTCCAAGATGCAGTCTTGATAAAGCTTTGTGTTACAGATGTGGATTTCCATAGTGTCCTTCCATGAAAACTTTCTTTAGCGTTGTCATATTGTTATTTTTGTGTCAGATCTGACCATGTGTCTACTTTCTAATATCTTTTTAAAGACTTTTGTCAGCTGCCTTGAACCTCATTATCTTCCTTTGGATGACTTTTTTTCCCCTTTATGTCTCTTGTTGAAGTCATTTGATACTAAGTAAATAATGTATATTTATCTTTGGTGGGTAGTCTTTAAATAAAAATCAAGTCTTTTATTTTTAAATTTTCATTGGTTATTCAAGAAGAAAGAAACCAGGATTTGAGGGTTAAGTTCGGAGTTGCTTTGTAAGTGTTAATAAAAATCTGTGTTCATAGGAGAATGATGTTTCAGGTTTCTGAGTGGTAAGTTCTCTGAATAGAGAGAAAGAATCACAGAGTTGTGGTGTTCCAAAAGTGGCTTCTTTCTGTACTAGCATTCTGTGATGTGATTCATATAATTTAATTTCTAGGTTAATTGTCCAAATTTCTGAGGCCTGCTCTTTAAGCTGCTTACACAGCTTTTTTGCAGTTCAAAAACATGTATTTACATTTTATAATTGTATTATAACAGTTTAAAGTGTATAATTTCTTGTTAAAGTATAATGAATGTAATTGATACTTTCTTGATGTTTCAGGGTTTAGTTTTTTTTTTTTTTTGATTACTGTTA
>NW_016108059.1:220745-225623 GCF_001604975.1 Cebus imitator | reverse complement strand
CCTTTTGATATTGTATGTAGTATAGCTACTGCTGGCAACACTTTGTTTTTCTCTGCTTTTGATTTACTTCTTTTGACCTTGTCACCAAACTTAATAGAATTATGTCTAAATTAAGAGAACTTGATTTCAAGAGAACTTTAGGAATTAAGTGAATGCATGTACTAGGTTTAGTGGCACAGAAAAATTTTCTTTCTAAGTTTTGTTTTTATCACTTGATTAGGTGTTTAGATTCGTCAGCTGTTGCTGTGTATTGTCTTGCATAATTGTGTTTTTTTCTTTCCTTTTTAGGTTTGTGTTCTCTCTTTTTTTTTTTTAAACCATCTTTGTTATATAATTTTGAAAATTGAGCTTAGTGAATCTTGAGGAAGATGTATGTTTGTTTTTTTAGTAGTGCCAACTAAAGTAACTTTTAATATCTAAGAAGGAAATATGAAGTGAACCTTTTACTTCCTTGTAGTAGATAATTTTTATTTTTTACTTATAAGAAATGATTTAAACTTTCTTCAGGGAGAATTTTTGTTGTTTGAGCTGTGTTCTCATGTCTGTACTTAGCTTAGCGAACATGTCTTTTGGCCTCATAGTTTTTCATTATGGTAGAAAATGCAGCAGAAAGTTTGCAAACAAATGCATGTATCATAGAAAATTTCCTGCTTCTGTGTGAGGCATCAATAAATTTGAGTTAATGAAAAAGGAATATTTTTCTGTTGAAAATTGAATTGAAATTTCAGTTGAAATAGAAACAGTGCTAGGCAAGTGAGGAATGAAATCCAATTTAAAAAAAATAATGTTGAGATATAAGAGTAGAAGTTTTAAATAGAAAAGCATTGCAGAAGGTTTGCAGTCAGCATTTGATTAAGTGATAAAATGCTTTCCAAAATTAAGAAAATGCAGACAAGTGGGCTGTAATCTTGCCCTTCACTTACTAGGTACCTAGTTTTGAAGTAGTCACTCAATCTTTCTGAGCTTTACTTTCCTTATTTGGGATTACAAATAACTGTTTTCAGTGTAGCTGTAATTTTGAAAGATAGTGTATATGAAGCTTGGACACATATTAGACTCTTAATATGTGTTGATTATTTTGTGTGGTACATATATTCCCGCAAAGGGAAATTTTAATTGACTATGTACCTTTTTAATTGGTTTCAAGAACCTATTTGAAAGAATCTTTAATGATACCTATTGTAAAGAAAATCATCACTTTCTATTTTCTTTAGGTGCTCATAGCAAGAGTTCTTACAATGATTCTTGGCTTTGTGGAAAAACATTTTCAAACAGGCCTTTGTAGTTAAGTGCTTTAAAAAATGTGAATGCAGTTTAGTTAGGGCCAGATTACTGTTGGGAGATTTTTTTTCATGTAAAAGAACTGTTAAAGACCCTAGGAGGTATTCTTTAGTTACTGTGTTTCAAAGAGAATGCCTTCCTGTAATTTCTATTACTTACTACATGGTAAAATTTATTTCCAGATATGTCAGTTGGTGAAAGAATACAAAGAAAGGAATTATGAGGGTAAAGAGTATTTCAAACTGAGCTTCAGTAGTAAGTTTATTTTACTAGCTAATATTTATGGCTTGAATTTTGAAATACTTTGTGGGTTATGAGACTAATACTGTTCTCTGATAGAAACATGTAGGCGAGATCACTTTATGACTGTCTTATTGGCACTATGTGACTAAAGCTCCCCTTGGATAGAGTTCAAAGAGTAATTGCCTTTTATATTGAGTTCCTCTCCTTAACAAAGAGTCTTCCTGTAGGCCTGTAGGGCTCAGTATACTTTTATATATACTGTTTTTTTCTTTTCTTTCTTTTCTTTTTTTTGTGAGTTGGAGTCTCGCATAGTCACTCAGGCTGGAGTACAGTGGCACAATCTTGGCTCACTGCAACCTCTGCCTCCTGGGTTCAAGTGATTCTTCTGCCTCAACGTCCTGAGTAGCTGGGACTAGAGGCGCATGCCACCATGCCCAGCTAATTTTTGTATTTTTAGTAGAGACGGAGTTTCACCATGTTGGCCAGGCTGGTCTCTCACAAACTCCTGACCTCGTGATCCCCCCGCCTTGGCCTCCCAAAGTGCTGGGATTACAGGTATGAGCCACCATGCCTGGCCTATATGTACTGTATTTTAAGTTCTTTAAACTATATGCATAAATATTATATGCATATAATATATAGGTCTTACATATACATTGATACATGTATCCCTACACAGTTCATGTTTTTTGATGCTGTTGTAAAGGCATTGGTTTTAAAATTCAGTTTTCACCGTTCATTGTGAGTATAGAAATCCAGTTTATTTTTATTTTTTAGAGACAGGGTCTTGCTCTGTCACCCAGGCTGGAGTGCAGTGGTGCTGCCATGGCTCCTTGCAGCCTCATCCTCCTAGGCTCGAGGAATTCTCCCACCTCACCCTCCCTAGTAGCTGGGACTATAAGTGCACACCAACACACCTAGCCACCAGCTAATTTAAAACAAATGTCTTGTAAAGTTAAGGTTTCTTTATGTTGTCCAAGCTAAGTCTTGAACTCCTGGCCTCAGGCTATCCTCCGGCCTCAACCTCCCCAAAGTCCTGAGATTACAGGTGTGAGCCACTGAGCCTGGCCCCAGTTGATTTTTATATATTAACCTTATCCTGTAACCTTGCTACAACTTACCTACTAGTTGTAATAGACCTTTTGTAGATTATTTGAAATTTTCTGCATATACAGTCCTGTTGTCTGCAAAGAGCAATAGTTCTACTTTTTCATTTCCAATCTGAATATCTGTTAATTTGGTTGTCTTTGCTTCTTTGTACCGGTAAGAACTTCAGTACAATACTGAATAGGAAGGGCAAGACTGGACATCTTTGTTTGTTCCTGATCTTTGGAGTGTCTTTTATCATTTAAAAATGAAGTTAGTTTAGTTCAACCATTGTGGAAGACAGTGTGGAGATTCCTCAAGGACCTAGAAATAGAAATTCCATTTGACCCAGCAATCCCATTACTGGGTATATATCCAAAGGATTACAAATCGTTCTACTATAAGGACACATTCACACGAATGTTCATTGCAGCACTGTTTACAATAGCAAAGACCTGGAACCAACCCAAATGCCCATTGATGATAGACTGGATAGGGAAAATGTGGCACATATACACCATGGAATATTATGCAGCCATCAAAAACGATGAGTTAGGGTCCTTTGTAGGGACATGGATGAACCTGGAAACCATCATTCTCAGCAAACTGACAGGAGAGCAGAAGATCAAACACCGCATGTTCTCACTCATAGGCGGGTGCTGAACAATGAGAACACATGGACACAGGGAGGGGAGCACTACACACTGGGGTCAGTTGGGGGGAAATAGGGGAGGGAGGGTGGGGGGTGGGAAGCTGGGGAGAGATAGCAAGGGGAGAAATGTCAGATGTAGGTGATGGGGAGGAAGGCAGCAAATCACACTGCCATGTGTGTTCCTATGCAACAATTCTGCATGTTCTTCACATGTACCCCAAAACCTAAAATGCAATAAAATAAATAAATGGGAAAAAAAAAATGAAGTTAGTTGACATTTTTCATAATTGTTGTCAGAATGAAGTTTCCTTTTGAATCCTAGTTTGCTGAGAGTTTTTTGTTTTCTCATTAATGCATGTTGGATTTTTGTCAAGTGCTTTTTCTATATCTGAGATGATGATATGATTCATATTTTATTCTATTAATTTGATGATTTATACTGATTGATTTTTAAAAGTTAAACTAAACCTACATTCCTAGGATTAACCTTACTTAGTCATGAGGTATTACCTTTTTAAGGATTTTGTGTTTGTGTTTATGAGGAATGTTTCTTGTAGTTTCCTTTAATTGTAATGTCTTTGTCTGTTTTTGGTAACAGGGTAATGCTGTGAATTGGGAACTCTTCTAATCCTGAGTTTGTGTAGAACTTGTATTTTTCTTTAACCGTTTAATAGAATTCAGTAGTGATGCTGTCTGGATTATATTTTGGGAAGTTTTTAAATAATAAATATAATTTCTTTAATTGATGCAGAGCTATCACATTTTCTTCTTGAGGCAGTTTTAGTTATTAGTAACTTTCAAGATATTTGTCCATTTCATATAAGTTGTTTAATTTATTGGGTTGTTTAATTTATTGTTTAATTTAATTTGTGATATTCTTTTATCATTCTTTTAATATTTGTAGGATCTGTTTCTTCTGTTATTGGTAATTTGTGTTTCTTTCTTTTAGCCTTCTAAGAGGATTAGTGATTTTATTGAACTTTCCAATCCAGCTTTTATTTTCACTGGTTTTCATTACTGATTGTCCATTGGTCATTGTCTGGTCATTGATTTTCTCATTTGTCATTATTTTGTCCGTTTATTTTGGGTGGTATTGATATGAAGGCAGATAACAGATAAGTTGGTCAAAATACAGAGTGTGAAATAGACTTATACATAGATGATCAATTGATTTTTGAGAATGGTGCAAAAGCAACTCAAGGGAAAGGATAGTTTTGCCAAGAAACTATATGAGAATAACTAGATCTCAATATTGAGAAAAATGAATCTAAATCCTTACTCCACACCAAAGGCAAAAAAAATTACCTCAAAATGAAAATAGGTTTAAATGTAGGAGCCATAACTGTAAAATTTCTAGAAGAAAAAACAGGAGAAAATCTTTGTAATCTTGTGAGCAGAGATTTCCTAGATTGGACCTCCAAAAGTATAAAAAATAAGAGGGAAAAAACTCTGATAAATTGGACTTCATAAAAATATAAAATTTCTTTTAAACATGCTCTTAAGAAAATGAAAAATAGCAAGTTATAGTCTTGAAGGGAAAGGATATTGGCAAAACATGCCTGAAAATAACTTGTATCCAGAATATACAAGGAACTATTACAACATTTTTTTTTTTT
>NW_016108059.1:214631-220657 GCF_001604975.1 Cebus imitator | reverse complement strand
AGGCTGGAGTGCAGTGGCGGGATCTCGGCTCACTACAACCTCCACTTCCCGGGTTCAAGCAATTCTCCTGCCTCAGCCTCCCGAGTAGCTGGGACTACAGGTGCGCGCCACCACGCCCGGCTAATTGTTTTGTATTTTTAGTAGAGAGAGGGCTTCACCATGTTGACCAGGATGGTCTTGATCTCTTGACCTCGTGATCCTCCTGCCTCGGCCTCCCAAAGTTCTGGGATTACAGGCTGAACCACTGCGCCCAGCCCCCTATTACAGCTTTTAAATAAGACAACCCACTTTTTTAAATGGGCAAACACATGAAATAAAGCTCAACACTAGTCACCAGTGAAATGCAAATTAAGTCAGTTAATCCATACTTTCAAGTTTGCTTTTCTCAAAGGAGTTAGTACTGCTTGTACTTCATAGCCGCTAGCATGGCTAAAATTTAAAAGACCATACTAAAGGTTGGACAGGTTTGGAAGCAACTGGAACTCCCATACGTTGCTGGTGGAAATATGAAATGGCACAACCCCTTTGGAAAATGGTATAAAAGTTTTTTTATAAAGCAAAACCTATACCTACAATATCATGTAGCAGTCCCCCTTCTAGATATTAACCCAACATAAATGAAGACATATGTCAACATAGACTAGTACAAAAAGAGTGTTCATAACAGCTTTATTCACAATAGCCCCAAACTGGAATCTACCCAAATGTCTGTCAGCAGATGAATAAACACATTGTAATGTACTACTCAACATTAAAAAGTAATGAGCTATTATTGCACACAGCAACATGGATGAATCCTGAAAACACAGTAAGTGAAAGAATTTGGGCATGAATCTATACTGTATGATTCCATTCATGTGCACCTGTCTAATCTGTAGTGATGAAGGCAGATAAGTGACTGCCTGAGGCTGGTGGTATTGTGGGGGTTGGGAGACAGTAATAGGCAAGGGACATAGGAAACCTTCTGGAGCATTAGAAATGCTTCTTGATTGTGGTGGTAGTTATGCAGGTGTGTGTGTGTGTGTGTGTGTTGTAAAAACTTATCAAACTATACTGTTAAGACTACCAGAATCTAACGAAGTGAAATTTTGGTTATAAAAGTCATAACTAGTTTTTTTCATATTCTCATCCCCACTTTCATTAGTGGATGTAGATGGACTTGAAGGCCATTACTTATGTTGGAAAAGTTTGCTATTTTTAATAGCATGTACTTACATTTTATAACAAAAAGTACAAGAAAGAAAAAATTCTTAATTATATCTTATTTTGAGCATGTGAAATGGCAAGTTGAAGTTTCTTCTCTAGTGTGCCAATCTCGTAGCCTTAATGACTACCAATTTTGATGTATATTCTTTATTTCCCTGATGCTTACAGAAAAAGGACACATATCTAATATTATATCTTTTCAAATATTCATTTATTTATTGCAGTAATATGAGTTGAGTGCCTCCTCTGGGCCAGTCATTATACTGCATCTTGAGAATAATGAGCCAAAGAAACATCCACTCTCCTGCAACTTGCAGTCTGATGGAAGTATATATATTGATTAAATAGGAACACAAACATAGTATCTTTAAATCATAACAAGTGTTATTAAAAACAAGTGTATTAGTCTGTTTTCATGCTGCTGATAAAGACATACCCTAGACTGGGCAATTTACAAAAGAAAGAGGTTCAATGGACTTACAGTTTCACATGGCTGGGGAGGCCTCACAGTCATCATGGAAGTCAAGGAGGAGCAAGTCACATCTTACGTGGATGGCGGCAGGGAAAGAGAGAGCTGGTGCAGGTAAACTCCTCCTTAGAAAACCATCAGGTCTCATGAGGCTTATTCACTATCATGAGAACAGCATGGGAAAGACCTGCCGCCATGATTCAGTTACCTCCTACTGGGTCCCTCTCACAGCACATGGGAATTCAAGATGAGGTTTGGGTGTGAGTACAGCCAAACCATATCAACAAGTATAGAATGTTTGAGAGTACACAGTAACAATCAAAACCTTTTCTGACCCTTCATCCTAGTTCAGGTCCATACTTTGAATCAAAGTTTGCTTTTCTGAAAGCATTGAATTCTGCCTAGATAGTATGATTGTTCATTTGGATAAAACATCTTGCACATAAACATCGTTTTATTAAAGTATTTTTTTCTCATTTGTAGTCAGCATTTTTGTATTATTTTGAAATATCAAGAAATCTTAAGTATTTAACTTCAAAAATTGAAATATTCAATCAACAAATATTTATAAGTATCTCCCTGAGTCTTAATCAGTGATCTTTATTCACTTATGTACTAAACAACATTTTGTTTTAACAACAACTTGGAAATGACAGTTTGTTCAAGCAGCAATTTTGGTGATAGTGAAGGGGTTGTTAATGTTGGTATATGTCAAACACAAGTTTTTCTTAAAATATATTACACACAATACTTCATAATTGTGTTTAATTTAATGGAGAGTATTAGGGAAGTTTTGTGCTCATATAACTTTAGGAAATGCAGGGTTGAAGGACTTAAACCTTTTAAACTCTAGACTTCTCAGAAGTTTTAATATGTGACCTTCTGAAGCATTAAGACAGAGCTATAGTATACGGTGATGCTGATTGACCAGTGGAACTCTTTCCCCTTGGCCTGTACTTCCATGAATAGATTTCTAAGCAGATAAATAAATCTCTTATAGCATCTAAAAATCATAAAATAATATTTTAAAGATATACAATAATCAATATAAAAACATCATTTATATAGCTATAATTTTATCATTTATAGGTACTAGATCTGTATTTTGTATTTATATGTTCAACTTTTGGAAATTAATTTATACCTAATGAAAGAATAAACTCTTCATTCTTAACTGTTAAGAGAAAAGTGAAATTTACATTTCTTTTATATTTCAGAACAAAGTAGAAGAGATGATTTAGAAGCTTTAGGTCATATGTTCATGTATTTTCTGAGAGGCAGTCTTCCTTGGCAAGGCTTAAAGGTAATTGTTTTTGTGTTTTTTTTATTGAATTTCATAAAATATTAAGATATTGAGGTCCTCTCTTTCAACTAAACAATTTATATATTTTAAAATTTTATTTTGTAAGTAGGGATCAGTGCTCTGCTGCCCAGGCTGGTCTTGAACTCCTGGGTTCAAGCACTCCTCCTGCCTCAGCCTTCCAAAGCTCTCAGGTCACAGGCACAAGCTACCGTGTACAGCCCAGTTAAGTACTTTTTAAATTAACACATTCTCAAGATTTTTTTTTCTTTTTTAGGCTGACACATTAAAGGAGAGGTATCAGAAAATTGGAGATACAAAACGGGCTACACCAATAGAAGTGTTATGTGAAAATTTTCCAGGTAATGAGTAATGTGAAGTTGATACATTATATACAGAAAATTAGAAATGCTGATTTTTATTGCTTAAGTTTATAAATTATTTTTCTATGCTTTAAAAAAAGAGCTAAAAATATAATTTAAAGGATTTCAGCATTTGCTGCCTAGCCCACAGGGACACTTTCTATATTTGCTTTGTAAATGGTATTAATAAAGGAAAATCCTATCTGTTAAAAGTGTTGATCAGTACTAGCTGAATAAATATTTTCTTTAATGGTATACTTTTAATAAATTAAAATATTTGCTAAGGAATGCCAGGTACAAAGTTTTGGTATACGGTATTAATCATTTGGATCTCAATGTCAAGTTCAGAGGAGGTATATGGAGTATGAATTGGTTTAGTTTACAAACTAAACTTACTTAAATTAAGTAGGGTCAGTAAAACCTTACTCACCTCACTGGTTTTAAGCTAATTTTATTTTGGGGAGCTGTATGCATTTATGAAAACAATTTTGCTTTCAAGTAGATTTGTGGCAACTCAAATTAAGCCAACAAAAATTTACTTAAGGTTTCTAAATTAAGAAATAATAATAACTTGTTAGTATATTAAAATAATGATGTGATTTATTTTTGCAGCAACGTTAAGTGAAAAGAGAACTAAATTTGAAGATATAATACGTAATTCCTATCTCACTTTAGTATTCCCTAGTTTTCCTGTACAATGCTGGCATTATTAATGTAATAATAATATTATCAACAAAATCTAAAGTAGCTCTTTCTCAAGCTTGTTTATCTTATTCATTGACAGCAACTTTAATTATGTGTTTTCCTTTCTTGCTGTAATATTTAGTAGATTTTTTTTAATGTTGATTAATAGTACTGGCAGTTTAGGTGTAGGCAGATAGGATAGGTGTCATTAAGGAAGCCTATATAAAGGTGGGAAAAATGGGGTTGCCAAATAAATTAGCCAGGTATTTAGCTAGAAAGTGGAATAGTGGGAGAGTCACCACATAAAGAAGGCTACTGTGTACCACTTTTGTTGCCTATTGTGCTGGGTGTTATCCTTTTCCTTCTGGCTGGGGCTAGGTGAATGCTTAGGTGTAAGTTACCATCTCTTACTGCAATAATTTTCTGTGCCCTGATGGTAAAATGCCCTGCTTTACTGATTGCTTACCATTTTACCCATTGTTTTATGTATTTTTTTGTTTCTTCTTTTCCTTCTGGGAAGCATGACCCTTAAAAATAGATATAGCTAATACATTTGGGAATTATGATAGCATGCAGAGATTTGTATATTGCCAAATAATTGTTAAATATATGACTAGAAATGAAGAGAAGACTTACTGTGCCCTTGTGTTATGTTTTTGACATTTGTTTTAGCTTCCGTTTATTAGCTTAATTGGTTAGAATACTGCTCAAAGCCAAGGTTAGGAATTTGAATTTGCTGTTAGTTGGTATATGTCACTGATTCTAAAGGAAATCCAGCAAGCCAATATAAATCAGTTCTCACCAGTATTTTAAATAAAATTTTAAATTTATAAACTGATTATGATGCTTTGTGATTAATCATGCATTAAGTTGCTTATTCAACTTGTCATTCTACCAAACATTAAAAATAATCTTATAAAATAAAAATTTTAGCTTTTCCTAATGTAATGAAGTAAAAATAGTGGTTGTTAAACTGAACCTCTCATTTTTTTGTGTCTCTATTCCCCTTCCTTCTTCTCCTCTTTTTAATTTTGTTGTAATTAAACTCAGAAAAATTTAAATTGCAGTAGAATTTTGTTACTTTTCCGTGTTTTTTTAATATATAATACAATGTGCTTTTAGATACCTAATTTTATTATTGAGTATTAAAGTATAGTTTGAATAATTTTTATATTATTTCTAGAAGAAATGGCAACATATCTTCGTTATGTAAGAAGGCTAGATTTTTTTGAAAAACCAGACTATGACTACTTAAGAAAGCTTTTTACTGACTTGTTTGATCGAAAAGGATATATGTTTGATTATGAATATGACTGGATTGGTAAACAGTTGGTGAGTACTCTATTCTACATAATAAAATGTTATTTATAGTATCTGTTTTTTTAATAGTATAGTTCCTTCATTTGAAAAGAGTTGAGAACAAATAGTTGTTTTAAATGATTAATTATATTGTTTTTTAAAGGACATTTCTGCAGGTAGCGCCGTACTAGTATTCTTTGAGGTTTTCAAAAGCCCTGCATCTGGATTCTTTGCCTTTTAGCTTGAAGAGTTACATTTTTAACTTTTCACCCTGATTTAGTTCTTAATGTCAAATGTGTAATATTCTCCTGATTAATACTTTAATACCTTGGTGAAAATTAAAATTATAAGCCTCTCCAAGTCAAAATATTGGAAATAAGCAATGCTATTATTTTATTTTTTTATTCTTTTAATTTTCTTAAAAGTTTATTCTATTTATACATTTGCTTTGGAAATGAGAGACATAAACAAGTACATTTTTATCATTTTAATATGAAAATGTAGCCTAAAAATAATGACAGCATTAGAAAGTCTTTTGTAGGTGTAAAAATAAATACTTTATAAAGAATTTAAATACTTGTCCAGGCGTGGTGGCTCACACCTGTAATCCAAGCACTTTGGAGGCCAAGGTAGGCGGATCACCTGAGGTTGGGAGTTCAAGACCAGCCTGACCAACATAGTGAAACCCGTCTTTAATAAAAAAAAA
>NW_016108059.1:177184-214600 GCF_001604975.1 Cebus imitator | reverse complement strand
AGCTGTATTCTCTTTGCTTTACCTTCTTAGCTTTAACGACATTTTGAGAATGATGTCTTTACCTAAAACTTTAGTTTGTTTAACAGTCTTTTATTTTTCTTTAGTTCTTTAAGCAGCTAAGTAAATGACTTTAAATAAGATTTTTGAAATGGAATGTATCAATACCAATTGTTATTGTATTGTAGCCTACTCCAGTGGGTGCAGTTCAGCAAGATCCTGCTCTGTCATCAAACAGAGAAGCACATCAACACAGAGATAAGATGCAACAATCCAAAAACCAGGTTTGCTGCCTTTTAGATATGAAATATCTTTCTTTGTTTCATGATTGAAACATATACTTTTTTCTTCAGTAGATAAAAAAGATTGAAGGATTAAAAATACATGTTTTTAATAGATGAACCTTTCTTTTGATTTTCACTGTTTATTAGTTTAATAGTGGCATTAAAATGTTTAATCATAAATCTTTAATAAATGGTACAAAGTAGTGTAAACTTTGAGCAGTATTTGATATTCTATTAGAATATTTTCATTCCAATGGGGTACTCCATTGGAATGAATTGTAATAGCACTTGATCTTTCTATCATTTAGTTAAATAAATTATTTATTGAATTTCTGCTGTTGTAAAGCTACTATTCTACACATTGTAGAAATGCAGAAGCAAAGAAGACTGCATAACCTGTAAGAATGATTTTGTAACCAGTGACTAAAAGCAGTGTGATAGCTAAGCTCAGTCAATCTCTAGAATCAGGCAAACATGGATATGGCTTAACCCTGGGCAAATGAGTTAATCTCTCAAAGCCTCAGTTTCCTTATCTATAAAATGGAAATAATGTATGTTAGTTTCTAGCATACAGTAAGCTTTCATTCAATCAAAACTCTTGTGTCTGGAGTTTAAAGTGCCATGGAGGAGATCATATGAGGGACTCTGAAGATTTTATGGAAAAGGTAGCTTTTGACATGAGCCTAAAGAATGAATGCAATTTTTAAAGGGAAATGAAGAAATAAGGGCATTTTTGGGAGATTGAATAGTATAAAATATGAAGCAGAAGTTTAAAAATAGAGAATTTGAGGAATAGGCAGCAGTTCAGTTTGTTTGGAGCAAAGAGTAGGTAGAGCTGGATTAGTTAGACAAGGAGTAGAGAGTCAGTCTGAGATAAGGCATAGAAGTTGATCAAGTGGAGAGTTCATGTTTCCTGACTGGGTAAAGGAATTGAAAGCTGTTGAAATTTTTGACCAATATTTTAATTTCTCTCTCTCTCTCTCTTTGACTTAAAAGTTTTGCTATCACAGTGAGTTAAAGAGTGTCTAGAAATTTCCTGTTACAGCCCTTTTTGGAGAAGGATAGTGTACTCTCCTGTTTTACATTTACATTGTTTATCCCATCAAAGTTCAAGTGAAGATTAAAACGGGATGAAAATCAAAAGAAAGAACACCACTTGTTAAAAACCATAAGCACAATAAAATGCTATTTTTAGGGAGTGTTTAACAATATTATGCTATAAAGCATGGCCAACTTTATAAGATACATATTAAATTTTTGACTTACAAAAATTGGCATCATAAAGGATCTCATACATAAATTACTTCATATGTATATTAAAATTAGTTGATAGCTTGAGTGCCCTGATAAGATTCTGTATAAAGAAAGAAATAGCTCAGAAGTTGAGACTTAGTTTGTGTTTTATAAACCAGAGTTAATTCCTTGAATATACTTGGAAGAAGATTAATATGATATTCTTTAAAATTCTCTACTTGAGCTGTTAGGTATTATAATAAGTGAAATTCCTCGATTGTTGAATTAAATTATAAATCTAATGTTGTAGACTTTTAATTTTCTATGTGTTTCAGACATGTCTTGCTAACTAGATTATCAGCTCACTGAGGGTGGGAACTATGTTTCATTGGTCCAGTCCTTGTTGCACTAAATGTAGGGAATATATATACATACATACATATATATATATAATTTTTTCAGGCAATTCTTTAGGATAGGCTTATATATTGAATTTGAGATGTGAGTATACAGATTTTCATCCTGATAGAAAAATTGTATATCTAGAAAAAATTCTTCTTAAATATCCCTATACTACTAAGCAGTTTAAGTTCTATGAGAAACCTACAGTTCACAATCCCAAGGAAGAAAGATTATTTCAAATGACTTAAACCTTTGTAATGTCCCTAAATAAATGGTAGGAAAAATCGTTGAGAGGATTCTGAAATTGTTGCGTACATGTAATTGTTTATTTTCAGGAGAGGGTGTGTAGCTCTGAACTATATTCTTAGAGAGTTCCATGACCCCAAAATATTGCTCATTGCCCTAGATATTTGTCTCAATTTTAGCGTCATTTTCATTCTTTCATTTTGTCTAGACTTGACTTCATCTAGTTGATTTCAGCTTAAGCTTCAAAGCTGCTTAATTCTGGTTATGAATTTGGAGGGTTTAATGAAAAGGCATTATAGAACTATTGTAATTGTTTTGATGACATACTTTATGCCACAGAGCATGTAATTTTGCATTGTACAATTTAATTTAGGAAGCTTAGTGCCAGAATATTTATTCGCATATCTACTTGAATTTTACATCTCTCCCCTGAAGCTTGCTCTGGCCACCAATATGCTTGAGGGTCCCTATACTCCAATGTGCTTGGCACTTTGTGGCAAGATTTTCATGACTTTGAAAAAGAAAGAAAAGAGTACTGAAGGCTTTAGAATATATTTAATTGTGGTAAGGAGCTGGGTAGTATTATTATTGGAAGAGCATTAGGCTCTGAATTGGAGTTCGTGGTATACTTCATTGCTAGCTCTGTGACTATAGGGAAGTGCTTAATGTCTCACTGTCTTCAGTAAAAGGGGATGATAATATCTACCTCAAAATGCGATAACATATAAAGCAGCTAATGTAGAACCAAACATGTAATAAAGCTTAAATAATATATTCTTCTTTCAACTTTTTATTAGTGTTGTCTACATTTTTCTGAAACAGAAATTGACCGCTATTAAAAAATTACTCTTAATTCTACCGATAGATTATAATGTTTGTTATTGCCATGCAGATTTGCCAAGGGACCTAAAAACATCAAGGATTTTCAGCTTATTACATAAACATGGATTTCTTAATTTGAATCAGATAAAAAGAGATCAAGGAAGCAAAGAGATTCATATGTGTAGGATTACCACTTAGAAAAAAATTTGTTTTGTCTTATTCTCATAGTATTCTGTATAGTACTTCTCCCTTTTCAAATAACTTTTCTGTTTTCTCATATTATCCTCACAGTCAGAAATAGGGGACTAAGTAAGAGAGAAAATATTTCTAGAATCTCAAGTACAGTTATTTAAAGGCTATCATTTGTACCTTCTAAAAGTAGCTCCTCATCAGAAAACAAGTAGTGACCTCTACTGTAAGAAAATATAGTGTGTGGCCTTTTAGTGTGCCCATGATTTATTTGGAGTTCTTTCTTGGTCATGGCATTTTTACCCTTCTAGTTCTTTGTTAGTTGATTTATAAAGCTAGAGGGTAGAGTCTGTGATTTCTCAAGGATTTTTACTTCTAAAATTTTATGGTTCTATTTTATTTTTATTGTTGATCATTACACAATTTGGCAACTTAACTAAAATCACTCCACATTCTGTATACAAAGCTAACTGCACCATGATTCAGAATAGTAAGGGTATTTTAAATTTCCTTTTATGCATTTGTTTTATATATTATGAGGATAAGATGTTTAACATATTGGGTTTTTCTTCTTCCATGCATGCCATATGCATTAAATAAATGGCAGTCGGCAGACCACAGGGCAGCTTGGGACTCCCAGCAGGCAAATCCCCACCATTTGAGAGCTCACCTTGCAGCAGACAGACATGGTGGCTCGGTACAGGTATTTTCTGATTTTTGCATGAGTGATTATTACCCAGATTTATACAACTAACCCTTTTTTTTTGGAACTCATGGCATGATTTCATATCTTAATGGAAAATTTGTTGCTGAACTACTCTCTCCATAATTCTCTTCCTTTGTTATTTACCCAAAAAAAAAAAAAAAAAAAAAAAACCCAAAATTAATGTGGTCCAGAAAGACCAGCAATACCAAGATTTTTCCTTTGTTCATTTTTGCAAGTATATGCAACAATATTTAAGTCATAGAGCAGATTAGAAAAACAAACAGTATTATACTTGAAATAGGTATTAAACTTGACCACAATAATCTCAATCTTCTTTAATGCTTTAATTAATAGAACATTTTTTTGCATTCATTGACTTTGCCTCCTTCAAACTTAATCAGTTAAATATCGCTTTTCATCCTTAATACTCAGAATGAACTTTCTAATTAATTGTTCAAATAAACATGACCCTAATTTTTATCATAGTATATTTTGTTTGTACTTATAGAAAATATCAGATGGAGGAAATTTTAATGACAAGTTTTATTAAATACTCCCCTCAATTAATTGTGTGGCTTTTTACATAAATTTTAAGCAGTTCCTTATTTATGATTTGTTTCTGTTCCCCTTTTATATACTCTTAGAGTCAGCTACTATATATACTCTGCCGTCTATTGCCCTGTAAATTTTAATGATTTATGTATATTGTAGAAACAGGGAAAGATTGCTTGAGGCTCGTATTGTGTTTTAAAATGTTGGTTTCAGATAATCTAAAAGCCAGCTTAAAGTAGGTGAGATAACAAATGTTACCTCAGTACATTTCAGTGTAGAATGTTTTTTACATTTTCATTTTTTCCTTTACATATTTTTACTTGAGCTATTTGCCATTTTATCAAATTTGCATTTTTCTTAGTGTATACATTTAATCCACTGATTCTGTACTCTGGATTCTATTTTTTCTTGATTTGAATTTTAAAAATTAAATCATGATTAAATCTTATGAGCTCTCATTTTTCTCACCATTAAATTTTAGAGGTAACTTAAATTATATAATCAATTACTTTTGTAGAATTTTGTAGTTTATAGAATTTTCAGTAATGTATGGTAGTCTTATTTGAGTAGATCTATAAGAGCCTAGGGTGAAGGACTTAGAGGCAAGGGTACCTAAATTGTAAAAATTTTTATGACCTAATCCATACAGTTAGAAAAGCTGATTGAGCAAATTATATTTTATTTGCATAACACAAACTATATTTTGTATGTATCTATATATATTTACCTGTTTTTAAGTATGTGCGTATGTGTTATACCAGGTGTTTTGCTCAGTGCAACAATTAAGGCACTATTAGAAAATTTTCCTACCATTTCTGTACCATTACCAGATTTATTTTCTTAGCCTCTTCTTACTCTTACATGATTCCCCGACATTGCCTCATGGGATTTCTGTGGACTGTCAAAGGGTGAATGAATTTCATTATTTGCTCATTATTTCATTACTTCATATTTATTGTTGTGCTCACATGTTTTCACAGAGATATTTTAACTTTGCTCATGTCTTATTTCTAAGACTTTTCAGCCTACTGAGACTAAATCTGACTTCATCCTAATATTCAATAAGTGATCAATAGATTTTGAGTAATATGTAATATAAATACATAGGTAAAACAAAAAATAGTATTTGCATTGACCTCATGTATTTTACAATATTAACTGGCACATGATATGGTGGACATTGACAGCCTAAGTAGGATCATACCTGAATCCTTCCCACTCTAAAATAAAGACTGAATTAGTTTATAATTTATGTCCTAAACACTTTCAGAGTTATTGAAAATTTATAATATAATACTTGTATAATTGGACTAATGAAATTATAAATTAAAACATAAAAAACGCAAAGAAAAGCACCTAAAATCTGAACTGATATTGTTATAATTGAATACTTTATTTGATTCTGAATGAAGGCAGTTAGGAAAACAATGTGTTCTATTAATATTATTCTCATTGTCTGATAAAGGGAGGAAATAAAGAGAAAAAAACTTTTTATAATACAAAAGTATGAGATGCATTTGCCTTGGGCTTATTTGTGCAATGGTTGTTAAATCAACTGTTGAACAAACTTTCAAGCATCGGTTTTGCAGGAGATGCAAAGACTTTATTTATATGGCAATTAGAAAATTATTCAAAATAAACATACTAAGAGTTTATCATTAAATAGTTTTTTTAGGAAAGACATTTTCATAATTAATAGGTAGCTGTCTGGTATTGAAGTGTGATACAGATTTAGGATATCCAGAAACAGAATCAACAGTTAGTTAAAATGAGCCATGATGAAACCATGGCTTTCACTCCTCATCTGTCAGTGCAGTCTTTTCCATGGAACTGATCATTGCTCTCAGTGCAGCACTGAAAATCATTCCAAGCTGTTTAGAATTGACATGTAAGATGAAACCTTTTCCCATTTTTGACCGATAGAAAGATCCTCAGATACTTGTTATTTCAGATGTGCTTTTAGTATAAATTATCAGCAGAGTCTAAATTTGAACTCCCTGCTTTTCTGAATTATTATATAGCAGACCAGACAGTGTTACCAAGTTGATGATGTTGCAGTTTAGAGCCCAAGCTCTGCAATCAGATTAGAGTTCAAATTTTGTGCTGAGATTATTTATTAGTAAATGAGGATTTTAACAAAACCTCTACCTTATGGTTTTGTTATGAAAATTTAATTTTAAAAAAAGTGTTTAGCATAGAGGTTGAGGCTTAGGAAACTAGTGTTAGGTGAGTATAATCTATTGTTTTTGCAAAATTAAGAAACTCGAGTAGTGTTTTTATTGATCTCTGGGAAGTGAAGTATTAGAGGTACAGTCAAAAGAAAGCATTGATAAATGGGATTTTTCTAAATTTATCTCTTTAGTTAAACATGTTAAATCGCTACCTAAAAAGATACAGCTGTACATTTGATAAACTTTTTCCATTCAAGAGACTCTAAAAACTTTATTTTGTATTGTTTTTAGCCTGTGTTCTGTAAAACCCCCAGGGGAATCAAGTGTGTCCCTCTCAGTTCCTTCTTAGACTCATTGGTGATAATAAATATGGCTGAAAAACTCAGACCTACCACATTCAGTTTCTTGGCCATTTATTATTTAGCAAATATCTAAGTGTTATGTGCTAGGCTCTTCTAGGGTTTTTTTTTTTGAATGAAAAGAAGCATATAAAGACATGGTGCCTGTGTCCATGAAGAAGTCAGTGGAGAAGGCTGATGAGCAGGCGGGGTGATAAGTAGAGATAGCACAGAGTACTAGGAGAATTGATAGGAAAAGCACATAACCTGAATGAGTCAGGGTTTTCTGGGAAAACTGACATCTAAACTGAGACCTAAAGAACCAGTGGGAGCTAATCAACTGAAGAAGATAGAAGGGGTCAAAAGAGAAGTATACCAGGCAGAAAAGATAGTACGTAACGTTAGGGGGCAAGAGGCATATTAAGGAAGCTGATTTAGTCAAGCTGGTGTGTGTTGAGAAATGAAACTGAGAAAGTAGGCAGAAGGTAAATCATGAAGGATCTAACGGGTCTTGTTATTAAACTTGGCTTTATTCTGAGGATACTGGGTAACCATAATGGAATTAGGAGACGAACTTTGATTAGTGTTTTCCAGAGAATTGCTTTTGCTGGAGACTAGGTTGAAAGGAGACAAGTATAAATGAGGAATACAGCTCTCAAAAGTCTGTAGTTGGGGAAAAATGTTGGGTAGTGGGGATAACAAGAAATAAAAGGCTTAGAAAAGAATTAGAAGGTGGAGTTTAGTTGGGTGTGGGACTGAGGGAAAAGGAAAAGCTCAGTTTTTACTACTTTTTGATATGTTTCTAACTGGCAAATCAGGATCTCCAAAGTTAGATTTTAAAATATGCTACGGACAACAGATAGTAGTGATCTCTAATTCCATTTTAGCTGTGCTTTTCACTGTAGCACAATTCCATTGAGCTCAGTGCCAACTGAAAATTTGATCACATATGGAGGCAACTGTAAGCAAAAGGAAGGAGACAAATATTAAGGACACTACTGAAAAACTATTTTACATGGTTTTACATGTAAAATGTACTTATACATGTACTATGTATACCCCTGATTGTTTGGAAATCTTTTATAGTTGTACAGTATTTGGTTAGAATCTAAGGAATAATGTGACTCTGAGCCTTTGGGAGAAAAAGGGGTAGAATTACAAATGGTGTAGATATGTCGTACAACCAGGTATTGGTGAGGAAAACGAAATAATAACATTCATTGTTGTGATAAGCAATCAGATCTTTTAGCTGATGAAGCATCTGAACAAATAAATACAGGTGGTGATAACAGAAAAGGATTAGACAAATATATCTGGAGATGATAATAAAACGTGTTAAAGTCGAGAGTAATAGTAGATACCATTACTTCAGTTACATTAATTGTGAATACTGACTGTTCTAAAACATTACTAATTTCAGTCTATCAAATATTTGAAAATACAGTTATTAACAAGGAACAAAATCTAGTGACTATTACAATCATATCTTTCTATTCATACTTTTCTGGGGTACTGAAATCTGCAAAAGAGAGATTGTGGGAATATAGTTATGTGCCTTTATTACTTAATTTTTAGTTCATTTCCTTTAATCTAGTTTCGGAAATTCTATTACCATTGGGGTACATTAGTATTATGAATTTACTTATTTTTTTACAATAACATTTATAGTAACATCTCCAAAGACTGGGATGATCAAGGAAAATAATGATCCTAAGTGAAAGTTAATTGAAAATCCATTTTGGGTTATCTTTGTGGACAAAGCTGGTGAGCTGGTATTCCAAAAGATGATCCTAAAGCATATCGCTATCTGTGCTTTAGGGTCATCTTTTGGAATACCAAGAATATCAATTATACCTTTAGTCTTTAGGATATGTAAAGAAGTTGGTTTCATATTTCATACATATATATATATATATATATATATATATATATATATGTATATCTCCTAGCACAGGTTCAGGAAATTATTTGGAAATCACTCTTTTAACTATTAATATATCTCATTAGTGTGCTTTCTTATACATACCTTTTAAAAAAGCTGAATACATTAATAAAATATATGATGTTTTAGTATTTCTAATAGATTGGATAGATGAAAATTTGGCCAATATGTTTGGTTAATTAATATATTATATCAACGCTTTACTTGGTAATCTTGCTTACAAGATATCAGATAGAAATTAGGAAGACAGGCAGGGCATGGTGGCTCACACCTATAATCCTAGCACTTTGGGAGGCTGAGGTGGGTGATCACTTGAGGCCAGGAGTTTGAGAGAAGCCTGGCAACGTGGTGAAACCCTATCTCTACTAAAAATACAAAAATTAGCCAGGTGTGTTCGTGCATACCTGTAATCCCAGGTATTTGGGAGGCTGAGGCAGGAGGCGGAAGTTGAAGTGAGCCGAGATCGTGCCATTGCACTTCAGCCTCGGTGACAGAATGAGACTCCATCTCATAACAACAACAACAAAAAAGAAATTAGGAAGACAGTAGTATAACTAATTTGTATGAATTCATTATATTTGGAAAGTACATTAATTGGCTTTTTAAAATCATTGACAATAAAAATACTATATGTTATGTCTATACTCAAAAGTCTATAAGAATAACATCTTTTGGAATTGGATTTGTCAGGCATATGTTAAGTGAACTGTTATTATGTCTCACACTTGCTTGTGGGCTGTTTCTCCAACATCCCTCTTAAATTCTGACAGTAAAACTGTATTCTAGTTGCCTTTTTTTTTTAACTTCTGAAAATGAGAATCGTAGTAAGTTTCTTGTAAAATTGGGAATGTCAGAGGGAATTTTTTTTTAAGAAGGTAAACAATCCTGTATAATGCCTGAATTATTTTTTGAAATGTAAAACCTTAGAATATCTGTCATTTTTTTATACCTTCAAGAAACCAGGCTGATGAACACTAATATTTCAGAGACTAATCTTCTAGTTCAAGTTATGATTCTGGAAATGTCACCTAAGTAGAACTATTCATTAGAATATGGCTTATAAGAATAATTTGTATGTATTTGATTGATTTAGGCTTCCAGGAATAAAATGATATATTATTTAGAGTATTATATCTTCATTTCTTCTTTGTAAAATCCTTTTTCAAAAAGACACAAATTTTAAGTGAAAGTAGTTTTAATGCCATGATAACACTCTCAAGTCACTGGTGTTAAATAGGCCAATTTTATGAAGGTCAACAGCAGTATCCTGTCTTAACTCTGTTACCACAGTGATTCTATTCTGACTTTGGGATACTGGCCTCTACTCAGAGGGTCAGGGAATTTGGGAAACCATGGAAAAATTACATAAAAGGAAAATGTTACTTCCTTCTGGTCTGGATCTGGTCAACTAGGTAAAATGGGATTTGAAACATTTCAATGAAATAAAATTTACCAAAGTCAGGTATAAAAAGTCTTCCTCCATGAACTGAAGTAAATCACATTATGTAATTACAGTGTATATATGGTCATTGCTGCTGGAAAATATGTAGTTAATGTTGCTAGAATTTAGAATACCTGGGTTTTTTTAAATTTTCAATTATGCTGCTTAAAATAAGGGAAGACATGTTAGAGGAGCTACCTCTAAGTTGAGGTGGCATCCCTCCAGTTGTCTAGGGCCATTGAACAAAAGGGAGAATAAGAAACGTTGAATACTATGTTGAGGAAAGAGCATTGGAAATTTTTCAGTGAACTGTTTGATTATGTACTGTATACAGGCTCTGGATGGAGGTAGCAGAGAATATGTGAGATAAGAATACTGCTTTCTCTCTCCTATCCAGTTTAGTGCGGAGGCTCTGACATTTTCAAAATTAAGAATAAAGAACCAAATTATGTTCAATAATCAGAACAAATAATTATTTTTGAATGTTTTCAGAGAGAAAAATAAAAAGATTTACAGCTCAATAGTATGACAGAAAGGGGAAGCAAGTGCCCCCAAAAAGGAGAGGCATACTTAGATATAAGAGTATTCTTTTCTTTAGATTGCCTTTGAAGATAATCAAAGCAGTTTTGTATGTTTTCAGCTGTAGGCACAAATGCAGTCTTCATTTCTAAGTACTTATTCCGTATAGGATATAGGAAACTGAACCTCCGTAATTCCTAAATTAACTCAAGTATATTGGTTGATTGGTAGTTATTAATACTTCCCTTGGAGTTGGAGAGGGTCCTATTTCTCTACACTAAAGTATCATGTCTGCACGGACAGGGATGTTTTATCTTGCTTACTTTGGTATTCCAAATACCTACGACAGTGCCTAGCATGCTGTAGACTAAAGCAATAACTTAATTAAATTTTAGAAATATAAGGTACCGTAAATACTACTTTTAAGTCTAATAGTCAGTTGTCAGCTCTGTTGCCCATGTCAGAGTTGCTAACCTTTTGTTTCATTTAAAGAGATTAGGTATTGGGTAGGAGGGGCATCAAAGAGAATTCCTAGAGTTTTGAGCCTGGAAGTCTGAGAAGATGGTAGGGCTTTTAACTGAAATGGGAGCTATGGGAAGAGCAATATATTTCAGAGGGAGGAAGATAAATTTACCTTCGGAAATGCAGGGTTTGAGGTACCAAACTTGGTTTAGCAAACTGAGTATATGGCTGAGTGGTTAGGCTCAGGGAGCCCTTTATCTAGAGGTGATAGTTGAAGCCATGATTATAGATGAAACACTGTGATGGATGGCCACCATTTAGAGCTCTTCCCATATGCCAGGCACTGTGCTTTATATATTGACATTTATGTACTGATACTATCACACCCTCATATCAACCTTGTTAATTATATGCTACTGTTCATTGTACTTGAAAACTTTAGTAAGGTAAGATATTTTTCCCAGAGTCTCATAGCTAGTAAGTGGTAGAGCTAGGTTTTGGGTCTAGACCCATCTTACTCCAGAATGTTCAGCTAGTGCCAAGTGATTTGATGTACAAGAAAATGAGGCACTGAGCAAAGTACATCTTTCAAATGAGCATCTTAAAATGAGCAACGTGATTGCTGTGTGGATGATACATTTGAAAGATGAGAAGTCAGCTAATAAGTAGGAAGAGAATTATAGGCAGTGACAGTAGATAATGCCAAGGCCTTTAAATGGGAATACATTTTCTCAGAATCATTGGTAACCTTTAAGATAACTCTTATTAGAGTTATGTAGAGATAGAGAACTGATTGCAAGGAGTAAACAAATAAACAACTGGAAAATTTTATAAAACTGGAAGTGGTAAGTTATATATTTTTTTTTTTCCAAAAAGTTTAGTGATAAGGGAAAAGGAAGAAATAGAATAATAAGGTAAATTTGCAGAAACAGGGTAATTTGGGAGAATTTGGGAATTTCATTATGATTTTTATCTTGTTTCAGGATTTCATTCATGCATACATGCATTCATTTCCACAAATATTTATTGAGTGCCTGTTCTGTGCCAGGCATAGCAGGAAACAATACAAGATCTCTACAAGATCTCTGTTGTCCTGGAGCTTAATTTTAATAGTGGTAGGGATGCATGTCAAGAAACACAACAAATGAGCAAATAAGAAAACATGAACACTGATAAATACTCTACAAATAATTTAAAATAGGGTGTAACATAAAAGACTGTGTCAGCATGAAAATTTTTAGCTGTGTGATAGAAAAGGCCTGCTCAGAGAATCTGAAAGATGAGAAGTCAGCTGATAAGTAGGAAGAGAATTCTAGGCAGTGACAGTAGATAATGCCAAGGGCTTTAAATGGGAAGAATCTTGACATATTGGATGGAGGCTAGTGAGCTATGGAGAAGGTGGTATGAGATCAGAGAGGTAGACAGGCATCACATCATGTGAGACTTTGTCAATTTGCATAAGGAGTATAGATTTTTTACTCTAAGTGAAACAGGAAGCCAACAATTGGAGAGTTTTAAGCAGGGAGCTGTATGTGATATGATTTGCATCTTAAAATGAGCAACGCGATTGCTGTGTGGATGATACATTTGAGTGAGGGACGAAGCAGAAGACTAGATAATACGTTTTTGCTTTTATTCACATAAGAGATCATAGTGCCTTGGACTGGAGTCCTGGTAGTAATAGAGTTGGTGAGAATTGATTAGGTATGGGATATGTTTGGAGAAGGATTTAACAGGATCTGCCATTGATGGATTAGATGTGGGGTTTAAGTTAAAGAGGAATCACAGTGACCTCTGCATTTGAACACTGGGTGAATGAATGGTGTTGTCTCTATTTAAATGGGCAGTTTGAAATGGAGACTTGAGCATAATTGCAGATTGAAGTGAAGGATCCATTCGAAGGAGTAATATTGAAGTTTTTCTATATTCAAGGAAAGTAATTCATGATATAGCAAAGTGCCAAAGGACATAGGCACGCAAGAGGAAACTGATTGAGACATACATGTAGGAGTTAGCCTTAAAAACCAGAGGGAAGGAGACAGAAGACAGAGATTTCAATAAGGAAAGGAAGTAAGTTGAAAAGCACATATTAGATGACCTTGATCTTTAAATAAAATGCTAGACCTGTTACTATATTTAGTTGCTACCTATTGTTTTGTGTCCTTACATTAACTTTCTAATTGAAATACTTTAACCTTATGTTTTCTTATATAACCTATTTAGTGTGTATGTATATTTATGAGTATGTATGTGTACTATATATTTTTTTTTTTTTTTTTTTTTTTTTTTTAAACAGGTTGTAAGCTCCACAAATGGAGAGTTAAACACAGATGATCCCACTGCAGGACGTTCAAATGCACCCATCACAGCCCCTACTGAAGTAGAAGTGATGGATGAAACCAAGTATGTGTTTGTTTTGTTTTAGTAACTTTTTGTTCTTAAATTATGCATGTTTGAGATTTATAGTTCATAAAATTATTTCAGGAGGTTTTTTTCAGGGAATAGGTGCATGCAAAACAAGTGGTATGCATAATTATTTTAATCACTATAGTAAGTTTAAAATAGTGCTGTTTCAGTAAACATTTTAATAATACAAAATATTTAAGAACTGTGCTCAAATTCTTATTTAGAATTAACAGCATATTTTTAGCTTTTGAGTTTTAAGAGTGTTGATGCATGAAAGTTATTGATATGCTATCTTTTTTCTGTAAGCATTAAGAATACATATTAATTTTATAAAATGCATGTTTTATTATATTGAATTTTTTTTAGAGCATAAATTATGACAATATTGCTTGGAAAAAATTATGCATGAAAAACAATGTGATAATTTCAATGTGGGCTGTTTCTGATTCTCTCTCTTTTTTTCCCTTGTATTTTTTTTTTATGTGTGTATAGCTGCCAGAAAGTGTTGAACATGTGGTGAGTCTCAAGTGTAGGCAGGCAGAAATAGCTCCGTTGACTGTAATTTCAAAGATTTAGCATCATTTTGTGTCTTTTGAAAACAAAACTCTCAACCAATTATAATTGATAAAAGTTATTCAAAAGTATTTGATATCGTTAAGATAGCTCTGAAAAGCAAGAAATAATTGTTTGAGGAGCTCTTTTGCCTGCTGCAACTTTTTTTACTTCAAGTGACGTAGATTCGGGGCCACTTTTTAATTGCATAGATGATATACCAACCCTGCTTGTGCTTATGCATTTGTTTCGTAATAGTTTTTATTTGCTATTTAAATAGAAAGATAGATTTTTGCATTAAGCTTTCTTTTTTCTGTTTGCAATTGTTAAATACATATAGCAGATCTCATTCCCCACAGTAGTATCACCAAAACAGTATTTCATTTACTAACCAATTACTGCCCTTGAACATAATATCGATAAATTTTATGATAACCTTATAATGAGAAAGTCATTTTAAAAATCCTCATGATATTAGGAAAAGTAATGTTCTTATTAATATAAATAATTTTGGATTTAAGTTATTTCCTGACATTTGCCTTTAGTTGTAATACTGTGCTTAAAATGCTTCTCTCAGTTGCAGAACAAATTTTGAGTCAGACTGGGCCTGAGTAAAGGAAGTTGCTTACATTAGTAAATGCTGAAATATTTTACTCATATCTAAAGACACCTTATATAACTTTCAAAATAATGCTCATTTGCTGGCTGCAAAATTAGGAAACTTGTGGATTTTTTTCTTAAAGAGCAATGATTAAGAATCCATTTTTATCACTTTTGACTGTAGAATTTATTGACAGTGTGACAAAGACTAGTATATTTCAGGATATTAACTAGTTGTATACTTGTGTATTTTTATGGACTGCAGAAATAAATCCCTGAAAGTGTAGTCTTATTTGCATGTTTTTAAATCAAAGACAAAAACAACAGCTTATGTTGTGAATTTTAGGTACAATCCTAAGACAGGAATGTAGGGTGGTGGTGTGGCAGATTCTACTGCACACATCTTTTGCAGTTAAACATAGGTTGAAGAATCCTGTTTCTGTCACTTATTTATTACCTTCAAGAAAGCTTGTTTCTTTTTCTGTAAAATGAAGCTAATAATATCTACCTCATTGGTTGAGAAAATTAAATGTGATAAAGTGCTGGTATTTTGTCTGACACACAGCAGGTACTCAATAGCTATTATCACCCCTATTTATTTCTTCTCTTCCAGCTGCCAATGACATTTCTCATCTCTCTTCTTCCCAGACTTGTGCCTCTTTTATCAGTGTCCCATATTTTTACTTCCATACCCACACTTTGCACTGAAACTAGCTTTTCTTCATTTACATCCTCCTGGAGACTTGCTTTTAATCAAATCCATTACTTTTATCTATTTATTCATTCAGCAATTATACTGCTGAAGTTTCTGAAATACCTGATACTGTCCTTGTTCTTAAGTAGATTACAAGCCAGCAGGAAGATTGCAGTTGTACTAGTATATGTCAGTGTATGATTAATACTATGAAAAGGGTATTGAAAAAATGATTAGAGTTTGTAAAGATAAAGATATTTCCAGACCTGGATGATCAGAGAATACTTTATGGAAGTGGCACTGAAGAATGGCATAGTAATTTATTTAGTTGGGATGAGTGTGGGTGTGTGTTTGGGTCTCTATCTGTGGACATTGGAGCATGTGAAAGAAGGAAGTGGTGGGAAGGCTATTCCTGTAGGAAGCGTTCTCCATTGCCTGTCGTATCATGTCCATATTTCTTCGCGTAGCACCAAGGTCTCTCACACCTGTCATAGTCTGGCCCCTGTCTATCTTTACAGCTCTGTTTTTCTTTCTGAACTTTATATAGCATTGATTCCTTAAATATGCCTTTGCTATGTTATCCTCTTTATGTACCTCCCACTTCTTGAAACTTACTGAATTTCTTCAAAACAAGGATTTTTTTTTCATCCTCAGATTCCTAGTGGCTATGTTCCTTAGTAAATCATTACTAAATAATTGAACAATGAGGTATACCCATACAATGGACTGCCATTTGACAATATAAAGAAATGAAATTGAAAACATTGTGCTAAATGAAAGAAGCCAAACACAAAAGGCCACATGTAATGTGATTCCATTTAAATGAAATGTTCAGAATAGGCAAATATATAGGCACCAAAAGATTAGTGATTGCTCAGGGCAAGAAGAGGAGGATGGGATTTCTTTATGGAGTGATGGAACTGTTCTGAAATTAGATAGTGGTGATAGCTGCTCATTCTGAATACTAAAAGCCATTGAATGATATTCTTTCAAAGGATAAATTTTATAACGTGAATTATATCTTAGTAAAATGGTTGTTTTTAAAAAAGGATAGCAACTCATGATATCAGTGAAGCCTTACTTCAGGTGGGTTAGGTAGGTTACAGAAATTCTCAGAATTTTTCTCTCTCTTTGCTGGTTAAACATTCTATTTAAACACACAAGATTTTTTCTTTTCTTTAATTAGGTTTATGCTAACATTTCTACAGGTTTATTATTGTATTTCTCATATCCTGTTAATCTTTGACTAAAAATTTGAGCATGATTTTTTTCTTTTTTAAGAGGTGGGAATCTTGCTATGTTGCCAAGGCTGGCCTTGAACCCTTGGGCTCAAGTGATTCTTCTGCCTCAGCCTCCCCAGTAGGTGGGACTATAGGTGCAAACCACTGTACCCAGCTCCCTGTCTAAATTTCATCTTATTCTTGTCTTCTCTTTGCCACCATTTGACACATAACTAGGGATGTGTTTGACACATAACTAGGGATGACACATAACTCAGAATTTGTTTCATTATCATCTTTCTTCTTACCTATAATTGGCAGAGATCCCTCTCACCTCACCCCATTAAATAGAATGTATTTTATAATGCACATTTTAAGGCTGGGCGCGGTGGCTCAAGCCTGTAATCCCAGCACTTTGGGAGGCCGAGGCAGGTGGATCACAAGGTCAAGAGATCAAGACCATCCTGGTCAACATGGTGAAACCCTGTCTGTACTAAAAATACAAAAAATTAGCTGGGCATGGTGGTGCGTGCCTGCAATCCCAGCTACTCAGGAGGCTGAGGCAGGAGAATTGCCTGAACTCAGGAGGCGGAGGTTGCGGTGAGCCGAGATCGCGCCATTGCACTCCAGCCTGGGTAACATGAGTGAAACTCCGTCTCAAAAAAAAAAAAATGCACATTTTAGTATTTGATTTCCAAATGATGGAAAATACTCTGTTCTCCCATATGTAGAATGATGGAAAAGCTAATTACCTTCATTAATAATGAGGTTTTTGTCTTTCTTGTTTACTGTAGTTGAGAATTTTAAGACAAGTGATACAAATAATAGCATCCTTATCAGTTTTTTCCAGGAATTTGGGAGAACAAAATAATTTAGTTTAATTATTTACTTTTTAAGTAGTATGAAAGTATCTTTTATTGTTTCTTTCTCTTTTCTTCTTGCAACATTTACTGAACAGATTATCATATGTTTGGTAATATGATTATTAAGGTATGTCAAAGTTTGTATACCATTAGGTCGGATAGAAAGTATACCAACAACTTTTATACAATGATTCTCAACCTTGGTTTTCCATTATAGTCACATAGGGAGTTTTAAAACTCCTAGGTGACTATAACACTTAGGCTGTACTTTTAAGGTTTCTGATTTTACCAATTGGTCTGTGGTGGGACATGCTTATCATAAAAAGCTTCCAAAGTGACTCTAGGAGCAGCCAGGATTAAGGACCATTCTAATAAAAAGTATTATACAATTAGCACTATAGGAGAGGGATAAATGTTACTGGAGTTCAGAAAATGGAGTATGTCCTCCTAGTTGGGAAGATCAGAGAAGTCCTCATGGGTAAGGATGCATTTACACTAGTTTTCAAATATGAGTATGATTTGGCAAGGGAAATGGGTTGAAGTCAAGAGAGAAGAGGTTGGAGCAAGGACAGAATTGATCAAGTTCAAGAAGTAAATGATGCAGTCAGAGAATATATAAACACATTAATGGAAACAGAGATAGGCTAATAATATCCCAATCTCAAAGGGCCTTGGTAGCCAGTAAACAAATTTGGACATTATCTTTCTCAGCACAAGAAAGGAAGCCAAGAAACATCATGTGGTTTTTAAGCCAAGAAACAATATGATCAGGTTGGTCCTTAGGAAAATTAATTTGGCAGCAGTTATGAGGCTTATGTTACTTCCTGGTGTTCATGAGGTTGCAGAAAATGGTTTAAAAATATGAATTAAGTTTTCCTGTGAAACTAGATGGAGAATTTATATTTTGGGTTAGTAGTCTCTAACAAACAAACTTGCTTAAAAAATGTTTTAAGATGATAGTCTCAGACCATTTGTTTAGTTTCTATAATACTAAGTGTTCAAGACTTTGATAATCTCCAGAACTATAAAGATGAGTGAAGAATAATGTTTCCTCGAGAGCAGTTCAGTGAGAAAGAGAGAGGTATAAAAATTATAATACAAAATGACAGAGACTATAACTGTTTTCTGGGAGAGAGCATGTGGATTTTAAGTGGAAAGAAGAACATGTACAAAGATAAAGAGGTAAGAAATCCCACATGGTATGTTCTGGGAATAGCAAGGAGATTTTTGCTTTTTCTTACTTTTCCCTCCCTTCCATCCATAGTATAGGCTACCTGGGAAAGAAGCCTCATGGAGGATGAGACTAAGAGGAGAGTGGAAGTAGGTTGGGAACCAAATTCTGAAGAGCTGTGTGCACTTAATGCTTTAGTCAATGGAGAATCATTGATGAGATTTCAGACGAAAAGGACATGGCCATATTTATGATGGGGGCAATTTGGATGGAAAGAGGAGAGACTTAGACTGGGAAGTCCTTTAAAAGGTGCTTAGCAATAGTGGAGGCAAGTAGAAAAGTTCTGAACTAAGCCAGCATGAGAAGATGGGGAAATTTCGAAAGTCATTTCAGACTTAAGGGATTAATTGAAAGTCATTTCAGACTTAAGTGGATAGGGAGGAAGGAATTCGAAATGAAGATGGGCCTGAAGGCTTTTAGTTGGATTAATTTTGTGGGTGATCTTATTCTCTGATCTAAACTCTACTTGCTTAACTAAATGGTTCCTCATTTTTTTTTTTTTAATCAAGAGATCCAGAGATATGAAATTACACTTCAGGTTTAAACCTTAAGGGGAACATTCTTTGTCAAAGAATTAAAGATTACATTCCATACAAGATACTTCTGTACTAGAGACTCTAGGTTCTGGAGTCCTATGTGGGTAGGTCTAGGAGGTACCGACAGTCCCTCAACCAAAGGATGTGCGATGAATCATCTTAGAAGGGATAAATAAGAACATCATGTCCAGATAGGGAAACATCCTTCCGTTTCTGTGTGGATTTGAAAGAAGGAAGTAGATGACATATATCCAGGAAAACAAGGCAAATTAGATGAAGAAAACGGCAGTGAACAAAGGAGAAATGGTGGTGTGGTGTCAATAGCAAAAGCCTTTGTGTGTTTTAGGACTTTGATCTGTTATGATTGCCTGTTTGTTGCCTAACTGTACTAAGTTTGTTTCTAAAGTTCATCGTAAGTAGGACTTAACATTTATTCCCAACGAATTTTAGAGTAGAGATGTAGCTTCACATTTTGAGAGGCTGAAATGAGAGAATTGCTTGAGCTTAGGAGTTTGAGACCAGTCTGTGCAACATAGTGAGATCTAGTCTCTACTAAAAATAAAAAAATAAAAAAATTACCCACTGAGCGCCTGTAGTCCCAGCTACTCAGGAGGCTGAGGTAAGAGGACCATTATTAAATAAGTACAAACATTGTACCAGTTTGTTGGGCTGTAACTGTGAGCAATCCTTTATGAAGCTTAAATTATAGTGCAAAGGCAAATAACAAATAAAATAATTTTAAAGTAAGAGTAAGTTATTACAGGAAAATAAAACAGTATTGTGATTGAGTGGCTACATGGTAGTAACACTGTTTCAGATTGAGTGCTGGGGACAGGAAGCAATTGAGATGAGACCTGATTTCTTAATCACTAAGACTATAAATTAGTTATTTCTGTAATTGTTTTTATGCTAAGAAATAAGCCATAAAGTTGAAACATCAATTTATTTCTTCTGTAAGTATATCATATTTTGAGAGCATCTCTCGTCTGTGTTATTTGGATGCATTTGTATCACATAAGGCAACGCTGTCCTCTGGTGGTAGTGACTTTAATAGCATGCCAGCTTTACTTTTGCAGATCTGTTATAAGGATATGTTTATTTAGTGGGATTTATTTCTGAAAAATAGATGTCCTTTTTAGATTGTGTTTGAATTTAAGGACCATTAGAATTTATTTGAAAATCTTATTTAGTCTCAAATAAATGCTTGACGTAGTTTAGTAAAATGCTTAGGAAAGATTACTTAAGTGTAAAGCACTCAACTCTCAGAACTCTCAAATGCTGAAAATTCAAACTAAGCAAAGTAAATTGCTAATACAAGTGTAGAAAATCTTTCATCAAAATGTGTATTGCATAAAATTACTCGTTTCAAAGGGCTAATGTAACTTTAGAAAATTTTTGAAAGAATGTACTTTGAAATTTGAAAAGACTGTATCTAAGAATAGTGAGCATTATTAAAGCAACTTTATATCAGTTAATAAATTTCCATTGAAATATGACCATATTCTTAAATGTAATATTCTAAGTATTTGGTCTGTCGCTTCTAAATACCTATTTTTATGTCTTGCTTTCTGCCATATGGATATTTTTCTGCTCTTTTCTACATCTTAAAGGTTTATTTGGAGTAAAGGATTTTATCATTTAGAAAATGATTGAGATTTGAGAAATATTAGGTAGCTGACAGTTAAAAATAAATTTGACTTATTTTTTAAAGTCCAGAGCAAATCTGTTAACATCTGTGGTCTTGTTTCACTGTAGCAGCTCTTCTCTAGGCTCTTGACTGGGTAACTCATTTCAGTTCTTTCTGCTAGTCACCTCCATAAGGGTAAAGTTTATATAAACATCCATCATTACATATATTTCTAGTTGAATTTTTATCAGCTGATCCACAGCTTTAAATTATTTACATTCCGTGGTCTAGTCAGTGTATACTTTTTGCTTCACTTAAAAAATGCCATTGTGTAATTTGGTTTTTAGTACCTTCATAGCGGTTTCATAATTATGGCAGAAATCACAATAATAAATGATACAAAATTATTTTTGACTAAAGATAATGTAGGTAGGGAGATTATGTAATTTAACTGGACAGTGTAGATTCCATTTACATTTATTTCACAGAAGTATATAAAACATATCTAGTAGTTATTTCATTTTCTGTAATCTTTTGCTGGGAGGGACACTTGAAGCTATTCTTTTTTATTTTGAGATGGAGTCTTGCTCTGTCACACAGACTGGAGTGAAATGGCTTGATCTCAGTTCACTGCAACCTCCGCCTCCAGGTTCAAGTGATTCTCCTGCCTCAGCCTCCTGAGTAGCTGGGATTACAGGTGCCCACAACCAGCCCAGCTAATTTTTAGTAGAGACGGTGTTTCACCGTGTTGATCAGGCAAGTCTCAAACTCCTAACCTCGTGATCCACCCACCTCAGCCTCCCAAAGTGCTGGGATTATAGGCATGAGCCACTGTGCCTGGCCGAAGCTATTCTTTAATGAATACAGATTGCTAAGAATTATAGAAACATCTTTATAGGGTCATATTACACACAGTCTTTGAACTGACAGCTCTCAGTAATAGAATCACCATGTATATAAATATACTTTACTGTTATTACAAAATATGATTAACAGACATACTCACACACCCACACAGGAGTTAAACGGAAAATCCAGGGATACCCAACCATGCTTGCCTGTGCCAAAAGTAAACTCAACCTTAGGAAGGGGTGGACTGTTTAAAGGTTAAAAGAAAAGGTGCCTGACTATATGTAGTGTATGTCATGTTGTATATTCTGCTATACTGACTCTTACATCTGGAGGGGGAAAATGCCATACCTTCATACCTTTATTTGAAGGATTGTGAGACTTTAAAGATACGTGTGCATTTAATTTTTTTTTTTTTTTTTTTTGGTGGGAGCAGATCAGCGATTCTCATTTTTCAGCTAATACCAGATCACAGCATTGTCTTGCTCTGTCACACAGACTGGGGTGCAGTGGCAGAATCATAGATCAAATATTCCTCCTGTCTCAGCCTCTCAAGGAGCTGGGACAACAGGCAGGTGCCACCAGGCCCTGTGTGTGTGTGTGTGTGTGTGTGTGTGTGTGTGTATGTGTGTGTATTTAGAGATATTTAGATATGTATATATATTTGGAGAACGAAAGAGTTAAGAGATAGGGTTTTGCTGTATTGCCCAGGCTGGTCTTGAATTCTTCAACTTCTGACGTCAGGCAGTCCTCCTGCTTTGACCTCCCAATGTGCTGGAATTACAGGTGTGAGCCACTGTGTCCAGCCAAGATTTTCTTTTCACCTAGGAATAAAAGTCAGGATTATAGTGTTTTGCAGTTTTGAATTACAAAACAGAATCACCTCAATTGTGCTACTTTAAATATTAAACATAATTTTACCTTAACTAAACTTTCGATAAGCTTGACCTTCTTTAACCCTAAGGAATTAAAAATTGCCAGTCTTGACTTTCTATATAATGTATTTTCTGTCATTCACTTTGTAAATATGATGGAAAGTGTCGTTGACTATATTGGAGTGTCTTTTTATTTTTGGAGTCTAAACTGATTCTTGGTGAGAATAAACTCCCCAATGTTAGGATCATTTTTACCTTTCTAATAATGGCTTCAACAATCATATATAAATATCAGGGAGAAAGGGAGATAATGTACAGGATGAACTTTTCAGTTGGTATTACTACAAAACCTTTTGAATTTAGTGGCTCCTTTTTATGTTGCATAGAATGTCTTGCTATTCTTAAAAGGCATGTGGATGAAACATAATAGTAATAACTCTGCCATATTTTCACTAATACATATGCTTCATTGGTGTAATCACTGTTTATTTTGCACTAGCCTGTTGCTTTTTATGACCATTTAAGTTAGTGTGATAAAGTCAACTCTGTGAAATTTTATTGCTTTTAAAATAAAGAGTGTTTCCCTCATCTGCAGGTGCTGCTGTTTTTTCAAACGAAGGAAAAGGAAAACTATACAGCGCCACAAATGACTCTGGACACAGACAGATCCTGGGGAGTTACTTACATGTTCATCTGCTGTCTTGTGATTAAAATCATCTCTGTAGTGACCACATATATTTTTAAGGACTCACTCTTAGAAACAAAAATGTTATACTTTCATACTTCATTTTGTGGTTGTCTTACATTCATTTTTTTTTTCTAATTTAACTTTTATGGAAGCTTTAAAGTTTTGTCAAAACATGAGTGCTTTGCCCATCAATGAATGGAATGGACCAATGAGGTGGTATTGAGGAATACAGTTCTATAGAACATTTTTCGGAAGTTCTTCTGTTATAGAAAGCAGTACAGTATCTTAAGTGTCATCCAGTTTACACCTAATCTGGTTTTTTATAACTCTGTAAGAGTATAATCAAAAAGGAATTTTTTTTTCTCAGTGGATAATACAACAGAGAAAAGAGAGTTGCCCAAATATTTAAAAGAAATTATTCCTTGAGAACTTCATATTTTGTGACATCTGCATTGATTTCAGTATTACTGATGGTACTGCTATTCATAAGTCATATTAACATTCTTTCTGTGAAATCATGGTACAGTCACTGCCCAGAGGTACTGAGGAAAAAGCAATATGGGTTCAGCAGATGGTAGTGGTAAAATGAATCTTAAGTAGTGCAGTAAATATGTGCTCTGCTTTTGTTGCACCACTATGTGAAGTACTGTGTTGCAGAAGTGGCAAAAGCGCTTATTTTTAAAAATGCAAAATATTTGTATAATGTAACTTTGTGCTTCCAAATAATGTATGTTAGACAGCAAGAAATGAATAAGAAGTGATATATGTTGGAGTTATAAAGAAATACACTAAGGAGAAGTAGTAAATGTGAACCTTGTTGCAATGTATATGGTGGAAGCCTAAAGAAATCTCACTGAAACCTACTGCTGAATGATTACATTCTCTCTTAAGCAGAACACTTTGGATGTGCCATGCAATAGTGTCTGTGTAATTATTTTCCTCTTTGATTAAAAAAAAAAAAAAAGGACCCCCAGCAATAAAAAGTGGGTCACTCTATGCCCTCTGTGCACATTAGTCTCTTACATTCAACTTTGCTGATTCTCTGGAATTTTCCTACTCTTTAGCATAATTTTGATGATTGAAAAATATTTTGGAAAGGATGGGTCAGGTGCTTTGCCTCCATAGTCTTTTGAAGTGCCTGCATATAAACAAACAAAAAAATTCTGTTAAAAAGGAAGCCCGCTTCACTTTTCAAGTCTGCTTTGTTTTAAGCCATAAAGACACACATGTACTTTTGTCACATTCTTCTAGCCAGAATTTTCAAAAAGGGTTAAAACAAAAAGACTGGCTAGAAAGATAATTATTTTTGAACAAATCTCATGTTCATCTTTCATTTATAAAATTTTTACTTATTCCTTCCATGCAGTCTCTTCGTTGTCTTTAAGTGTATGCCTCCAGGCATGCTTATTTATTTTTATTGTCTCAAGGTAACATTTAAGATGTATATTAAAGTAAATAAATCTACATTTTTTAATTTCATTATTGCATTTACAGGGATTTAATTGTACTTTGTAATTTATTTTTCTTATTAGCCAAAAGTTTAATGCATTGTTTTTGATGAATTAGGCACCCACATGAACATCACAAATCAGGACATTGTTTATCATTGTTGCTATGAATCCTGTGAATGATCTTTTTTGATTTTAAAGACCTACACTTAACCTAGAAAACATTTGCTATATAATTTGGTCAACAGTTTCCATTCTGTCTATATGTATACTGTCATGATGTCTTAAACTGCAGGAGTTACGTACTGAGTTTTTATTTTATTTGCTTTGAGTAAGGAAGATGGATGTTTTGGCCATTATAATGTGAAACCACTTCTTTCTTTACAGTATTTGACCAAATTTGTGTGTCTATGATATTTGTAAATACATGCGATAACTGTATTTCTTATCATAAGCCTATTTAGTTTTATTCTCAGTAGGATTTTTTGGATTGTACAGTGTTTATATGATCTGAACTCCTTATACATAAGAAGGTGTGTATATTAATCCAATTATGGACTTAAAATATTTTAAAAGTATAAATACCCTTATTTGCTGCAAAGACCAGTGTGTAGACATTTGCTTTTTAGCAATATTTTTAAGTGCTCCATTTTAATGCCAAGGAATAAGTCTTTTGGCAACACAAACTGGTCAATAATAGGTAATGCAGGTATGTTCAGGTTAAGCCAACAATGTTTTGCATTTTTATGCTTATTTTCTGTCAACACTAATGAAGTCAACATTGCCTGAATGTCTGAATAATGAAACACATCCCTGTTTAAAAAGTATGTAACTGAAAAAGAAATAAAAAAAAAATAAAAGTAGTTTTTTTAAACTTGCTCTTTCCCATTTCCTGTAATGATGGGTAAGATAATGCCACTGCTTAATTTAAGATAGGGATTTAAAAAATTTGGTTTATTTAGTCTGTTATATGTGAGAAGCAGAGTTAAAGGAATATGCTTTTGTTATTTTGTTTATGTTTTGTTTTGCTTTCTTGAAATCCAGTGGTAAAGAGCACATGCTAGGTAAAGGATATAAGCTTTCTTTAATATTAAAAAAAATTATACTCCTGAACTGTTTAATAGAGCAGTAATTAAAGATGTCTTCTGATAAATTAAGGTAAATAGAATCATTTTTCCTTTTTGAAAATGGAATCATACCATTATATTCACAGAAATTAACCAGTATTAATCTAGTTTTAAGTGAACTTTAAAATTAGTACGGATGGAGAGCACATATTTTTAACAGTATCTCTTCATTTATCATTGTTCTAGGTACTTTAAGGGATTTTACAAAATGATATTAATGGTGCGCTGCTTACTGAGGGATGCTACAGGTAAGATAAGGCAAAGAAGCCCACACTCAGCCTATGAAAAGTGTGTCCATTAAGCAGCAGAGACCTTCAGAAGTAGGAGAACAATCTAGAGATGATACAAAACTGTTAAAGACTCTATTTAGAAAAATTGTACTAAAGATTAAGATTCCAATCTGAATGAATGTATAGTTGCATTAGTCAGATCCCTTTGAAGTTCTGTTCTGCAAGTGACAGAAATTTAACCTGGCTTGAGCAATAATAGTGTACATTATCTCATTTAACTGAAAAGTCTGGTAGTGGTAGGACTGCCTTCAGACATGCTTAATCTTGTAGTTAAGACAGGAATCTTTTTCCATATCTTTTTTTTTTTTTTTTTTTTTTTGCTTTTTTCCTTTTTTTTTTTTTTTTTTTTTTTTTTTTTTTTTTTTTTTTAACTTTTTTTTTTTTTTTTTTTTTGGTTTTGCTTTCTACCCTGCTGTTGTCACTGTCAAGTAGACTTTCCATGTGTCATGGTAAAATGGCCATCCAGCAGCTTGAGACTTCTACTCTTACCATGCTAGTATCCTCAGCAAAAACAAAGGGCCATTTTTCTCAATAGTTCCAACAGCAGCCTAAGACTGACATTCCCTTATTGGTTGATGTGCCCGCCCCTCAGCAAATTACTATGGACAAGGGAATGTTGTTCTTCCAGTGGCTGAGCCTGAGTCATAGTTTGACCAGGAGACACATTGGTGATGGAATTGGTTGAGAAGAGTTAAAAACATTTTTTTCTACTAGAGTGCAAATAGAATTATAAAGATTTGCTGATGTTGAGGATAACTAGTTTCTTCTCTGCCCAGCTCTAATACAGACCCACGTAAATTATTTTCTTAGGAAATTTACTTGTTCATAAGATGACATGGATCATAACCAAAGAAAGGACTGTATATAGAAGAATGATCAGGTAATATTATTGAGATATAAAAATGGTTTTGTTAGACCAATTGTTTTTGGGATATTTATCATACTTTGATTTCACTTAAACTGACAAACACTCTGGCACTTCTCCAGACTAGGGGTTGGAAACTTTTTGGTAAAATGTAGGCTTTGTGAGCCAAGAGGAAAAATTAAGGCTTTTATATATTTATGTAATGAGAAAGAAAACTTTTCACATATATTTTATTGATAAAATTCAAAATACATTAATACTTGAATTTTTTTGTAATACAGGGCTACCAATGACAAGAATTGAGGGATTTTGAGGGGATAGTATCTCACTAAATTGGGGTTCAAAATTAGTTATAAGTATTTATTTGGTAATGCTGGCCTATAATGTTATTTTTTTGTATTTCATCTTTGAAAACATCTTTTCACTCAAATAGACTAGATACATCCAAGTTCTGTTATCAGTTGTGATTGTGTGATTTTAATTGATTATATTAATCATTTGGAAGGTATTTATAGAATTCCGTTAAGATTCTGCTACTGATATTTGCCTTTTAGCTGTCGTTAATCTGCCATTAGCAGATTAATCACTTCCTATTGAAGGTTAGGTGGATGCTCAATTGTATATTAAAATGAATATTGAAATAGAAAAATGTCCTTTGCACTTGCATCAAGGTCCAATAATGCAGCTTGAACTATAGTGGAACTTGGAAAATGTGTTCACTACAAGTTTGTGTGGGAATGGAGATCTTGCTTCTTACCTTGATAGCATGAGAAATATATAAAGCCACATTGATATTACTTGTGATTTAAACAACATGAATTGCCATCAAAATGACCTTGTCACAGTATATTTCAAATATAAGTGCTGTTTTGCCTTGTAATTGTAGGTTGAATTTGGTAAAAAGCATTATCAAGTCTATAGCAAAAGCTAATTTCCAAAGCTATTTAGTGTTTGAATATAGTTTGGGGGTGATTCCCCTCATTTATAACAATTTCAGTCTTGGTTCTGAGCTAAAAAAAAATTGCAATAAAACTACCGCTCCAACCTGGACAAGATGATAACACCTCATCTCTACAAAAAATTAGTGAGGTGTGGTGGCACGCACCTATAGTCCCAGCTACCCAAGAGACTGAGGTGGGAGGATGTCCTGAGCCCAGGAGGTCGAGGCTGCAGCGAGCCATGATTATGCTCCTGCATTCCATCCTGGGCAACAGAGTGAGATCCTGTGTCAAACAAACAAAACCAAAAAACTTTACTGTGATCAACCTGCTATGTAATTGGGCAAGTCAGAGTACTCAACTTCCATTTCTGACAAAACTAAATGGAACCAGTGATGATTAAGATCACAAGTGAATACAATTCACCATTGACTTTTCTAGTTCAATGACATGATATAATTCAAATATTTCCCACAAATACCTGCTGATGAATAATGCAGCATGTAACCATTGACTAATTTATTCAACCATGCAGGGTTTTTTTTTTCCCTGCCACTTCACACATATTTTTACCACCATGAATTGCAACACATCTTAGCAGATTCTACTTCAGTTCATACTGAATTGGTGTTTTCTCGACTTCTTTGAAAATATTATTTCCTGTAGTTATTGTATGCAGACTATTCATAAAGGCTAGTTCTTGAGTCACTTCATACTCACCATTGACTTCTCAAGTATACAACAGGGCCATATTGGTAACATTTGTTGACTCACCAAAAGCCAAGCAAAGCTACTTAAAATCATTTGCCTTGTTTTTTAATTGACTATTGGTATTGCCATAATGTCCTCATGTCTCCAAGCAAGTATTCTTACTGAAAAGCTAGTAGTTATAAAGAAGTTTTTCTCTGCGCCCACTTTCTGGTTGCTGCAATCAAACACAATTAAATTGACTCTAACTCACCATCAGTATATAGTTGTCTTTGCTTGGCTAACAAATGAGCCACTCAGAAAGTTACTTGGTTCCACCCTAATTCTAGTTTTTTAAGTTAGTAGATTATGCTGTGATGAGATATTATGTTTTAAGTTTTCTAATTTTCTAACTGTTGATTTCCTGTGGGTTGGGAATATTGTGATGAGTGCTTAGTTTGGAAATGTATTATTTTAGCACAGTGAAAGTGTCATTGCATAATAAACACAATGCTTTGCCATATAGTTGTACAACAATTCACACTCCACTGTGCCTTAAAAGTACATCACTCAGAGTCCACTTTTTAAAAGCTTTTTTTTGACATGATGTATAGTAATAAAAAAATAAAATGTCTGTATGACAATATATATGACACTTGAAATGCTGTTGAGTTTTATAGCCATCACAGATTTGCGCATGTTGAAGAGCAGTGCAAAACAATGAAAGAACTACATATGGTTTCTGTCATAACTATTCAACTCTGCTTTTGTAGCATGAAAGCAGCCATAGTCAATATGTAAATGAATTAATATGGCTGTGTTCCAATAAAATTTTATTTATGGACACTAAAATTTGAATTTCATATAATTTTCATGTGTCGTAAAATTCCCTCTTGATTTTTTTCAGCCATTTAGTAATGTTAAGTACCATTCTTAGTTTGTGGGCCGAGCAAAAATAGGAGATGGGCTGGACTCAGCCTGCAGACCATCGTTTGCCAACATTTGTTCTGTGCCACACTGGAAGGATTTGAATGTTTGAAGTAAATTAGTTTTGCCTAATTGAATGAAACTGCTTATCAAAAGATGACCTTTCCTCCTTTTATAAAAGTAAATGTCATTTTGAAGTAGCACCAAGAATTAAAATATTAAAGAAAATGCAATCACAGTACATAAGAGGAGTTAGAAATCAAGTGAGGTCTAACTCTCCCATATGAACTTAGATGTTGTAGTAGTGTGCAGCCTTAGAAAGAGCATGAATGTCAGGATTAGACAAATTTAATCTCAGTCTAAACTTCTTGTGAGAACTGTGGAAAGTTATCTCACTTACCCTGTTTCTTCACCTTAAACTGGCGACAATGCCTACTTTGAAGTGTGATTTCGAGGATTAATGATCTTTATAATAGCTCTTATGCATTTACCATTACATTCATAAAATGTACAATTTTAAACTGACCCACACCTTGATTTCTCATGTACACTTCTGCTCTTTAAGACAAGAATAAGGCCTGGTATTTATTAAACTTCATCTTCCAAGATTGACACCATTATTCCTATCTGTTTCAAAATATTGGGGCCTAATTCTATCACCTTGTACAGCTACCATTCTGCCTCACTTAATGACATCAACAAATTCAAAATCTTTAATTTTATACTCTTATTGATAAAAATGACAATAGGAAAGGGCCAGGGCAAAATCCTATTTGAAGAAGCTATAATCCATGTTGAGGTCAATATCAATCCATTGAACCAATAACATGTCTAAATGTTCTCTGTAGTGTAAGGTAATCCTTCAGCACCACTTAATTACTATTAGCTATTTATCAGAAGCTTTGCTGAAATCCAGGTAAACCATTTGGTCTATTTCCATGCCTTATCATTCTCATTATGCCATCAGAGAAGGAATTTTAGTTTGACATGAGTTTTGGATTTTATTTCCTTGCCATTTTTTCCCCATTAGCTTTTCAGGCTAAAGATTATTCTTGATTTTAGAAAGCTGGGCCTTACATTCTCTTTCTCATCCCTCAGCCATTCCTTTACATATGGCTCCACATACAGATTATAAGGTTCTTTTTTGTTGGCTTTAGCATGAAAAAGAATCTCCAGCTAATACGAAACCTTAAAGATATTATCATTTTTTTTACATTTATTTCCTATACACACTGTATTTTAATTCTTGTGTGTACCCTTTTAAAAGCTGAGCTTGTTAGAAAGGAAGCTGTTTTCTCAAACTTTTTTTCTTTTTAGGATCACTTTCATTGCAGAAATGAAATCAGAGTCCTGAATTCTATTCACAAGGTATCATAGACGTTAAGGTGAGATGCTCACATTCTCTCAAGGTGACTGACCCTTCTGCTTTATCAACAAATTCCTCTTGTTGGCCTTTTTTGTTGTCCAGAATAGTATCTCCAATTTTTGTATTCTCTATTTCCTGGAAGATTAGCTTTTAGGGATATAAAGAATTTGCAGAATTTCTGGGTTTAAATTATTTTTGTTTTCGTTTTTATTTATTACAAGTACATGATAGGTATCTATATGGGGTACATGTGTTTTGATACAAGCATACATTGTGTAATAATTAAGTTAGGGTAATTAAGATATCCAGTACTTTGAGCATTTATCATTTCTTTGTGTTAAGAACATTCCAATTTCACTCTTAGTTATTAAAAATATGTAATAAATTATTGTTGACTATAGTCATCTTGTGCTATTAAATACTAGATCTTATTCATTCGATCTAAGTATGTGTGTCTGTGTGTGTATCACACACACACACACACACACGCACAATTTATTTGAGATGGAGTCTATGTCTCCCTGGCTGGAGTGCGGTGGCGTCATCTCAGCTAACCTCTGCTTCCCAGGTTCAAGTGATTCTCCTGCCTCAGTTTCCTGAGTAGCTGAAACTACAGGTGTGCGAGACCATGCCCAGCTGTCTTTGTATTTTTAGTAGAGACAGGGTTTCACCATGTTGGCCATGCTTGTCTTCAACTCCTGATCTTAAGTGATCTGCCCGCCTTAGCCTCTCAAAGTGCTGGGATTACAGGTGTGAGCTATCATACCTGACTTGATGTAACTATATTTTGTGCCCATTAATCCCATCCCCAGTTTATCCTACCCTCCACTCCCCACTACCCTTTGAAACCTCATAACCATCCTTCAGCTTTCTTTCTCCATGAGATACATTGTATTGATTTTTAGGTCCCACATATGAGTGAGAACATCAGAAACTCTAATTGGAGTAAAATAAGAATTAGAAATTTCCGGACAATTGGGGTTCTCTGTCAGTACTTAACTTTATGTTTAGGATTTTATGCTTCTCTTGAACACCTTGGGTCAGGCCATGGCTTGTGTGCTTAAATACTGATATTCTTTAACTGGCCTGGCGTTTTGAAATGTCCTTTCATAAAAGTGTCTTAATTTCCCCTCTCTTTGCCCAAATATTTTCCACAGTGCATTTACCTTGGGTGTACTAAATTTCATTGCAAGTATACAGCCTCTCAGTATACTCCTCTATCCCTTCCTTCTCATAAGTGTGTATTCCAGTCAGAAACTTAATCATACCATGTCAGTGATTTCTATGTCTTATTACACTACCCTGATTTGTATGTAAGTCTTGTTCATAGTCTTATATGTGCATTAGTGTGAAGACTTCTTGGTATTGTTTTCAAACTCCCTGCTCTGTTCTCCTGAGTGAATCATTTGGTCATCTCTAACCAGATGGTGTATATAACAATCCCTTTCATGATTTTTATCTTCTGTTTTATCTTCTGTTTTTTCACCCTCATCCTCATTATTGTAAAAAAAATCATTTTAGTATGTCAATTATGCTTATACCATTACATTCTAGCCATCTTAAATTGTGCCTTGGAAATGAAAATCTCATTTTAAATGTCATATAGGCAGAAAATCAACCATGTCTTCCTTGTACAGTATTTTGTCCTGAATACTATATTGACTTTGTTAGGGTACCCTAAATATCCTGTATTTATTAGGCTTTTTTTCTGAATAAATTACATGAATATTGGCAATTAGGGCTATTTTTACTCCACAGTAATGTGGAATGCTGAAATTACTTACATGGTAACAGCAGCTGAAAATTATTTCTCCACAAATAAACATCTGAACAATCCCTTATCTCTCCTTCAGGTTTGAACAAATACCAAAAGTGGGGAGTAAAACTTGAAAGTATTTAATATTTCATATCTGAGAAAGGAAAAGTCTATTCGAATTTTAGCCAAAGCCCCAAGTTGTGAACAAGTAACCACTGTTAATTTAAGATGACTTTAATAAATACACAAGCTCTGAAGATCAATCAATGACATCATCCATTGGCCATGCTTCTGAAAATAAGCTAGTCAACGACAGTTTCACTCTAGTCTTCTGAAAGTAAGACTAGCCCCATGACAGCCTCATGCTTCTAGACAATAGCTGATCCCCAAGTGCCTTGCTCCAATAACCAGGCTCTGGAAAGTCTGTTGGGCAACAGCAGCTTCTTTCAGTGAAATACCACACTGATTATCAGCCTTTTTGACTTCTTTTAACTCTGCTATATCTTTCTAAATTGTCAATTTATTACACTTTACTACTCTATTACTCTGTTAACCTCTCTTTCTGTTACACTAAGATTCCAGGAAAAATGTTTAAAAGTGGATTCTTTTAAAAAAATGATTGAAAAGTACTACCCTAAATAATGTGAAATATTAAACTTATTATGCAGTGCTTAGGAAAACAGAAAACTATACACTCTGTATTCTGTATACTAGGTGCTAAATAACATATAGAGATCTCCATCCAAATGTGTTAAACAAGTTCTGGCTCCTGGATTGGTAAGCTTTCATGGTCAAGACTATCCTTCTGCTGAGTCTTTATTCTGCAAGAGGACCAGTTTGGCAGAGTAGCTTATGTCCCCTTTATTCACATTTTTTAAAAAGAAATGGAGAAGATGGCAAAGCAAGATGGCAGAAGAGGACTTTTTAGTAATCTTTCCCCTTGCAGAAACATCAATTTGAACAACTACCCATGCACAAAAATATCTTCACAGGAGCAAAATGAATCAGGTAAACAATCATCATACCTGGTAATAGCACAATTCTTATTAGTGGCAGTATTAGCATTATTTTGGAGATGGAGTCTTGCCCTGTTGCCTAGCTGGAGTGCAGTGGTGCAGTCTCGGTTCACTGCAACTTCTGCCTTCCAGGTTCAAGCAATTCTCCTGCCTCAGCCTTCCAAGTAGTTGGGACTACAGGCACACAGCACCACACCCGGCTAATTTTTTCTATTTTTTAGTAGAGATGGGGTTTCACCATGTTGCCCAGGCTGGTTTCAAACTCCTGAGATCAGGAAATCTGCCTGCCTAAGTAAGTATATGCTGCCAATGAGAGACTCCTTCAGCTGTAAGGACACACGTAAACTGAAAGAAAAGAGATGAAAAAAGATACTAATGTGAACATGGAAATCAAAAGACAGTAGGAGTATTAGATAAAATAGACTTTAGTAAAAAACTGAAGACAGAAAAGCCCATTATATGATAACGGATTAATGCTGCAGGAGGATATGATATGACAATTATATATGCACCCAACATTAGAGCACCTAATATACAACATGTAATAGATTTGAAGGGAGAGATAGACTGTTACAGTAATAGTATATACAGTAACAGTACAGAACTTTAACAGTCTACTTTCAGTAATGGAAAAAATCATCCAGACAGAAAATAAGCATAAAGACATTGGATTCAAACTCCACTTTAGACCAAATAGACCTAATAGACGTATACAGAGCATTTCATTCAAGAGTTGCAGAATATACATTCTTTTTAAGTGCACATGGAACATTGTCTGGGCTAGATCATCCATTAGGTCACAAAACAAATCTTAAAAAATTTAAGATGACTGAAATCATGCCAAGTATCATTTCTGACCACAATAATACAAAACTAAAAATAACAGGAGGGACTTTGAAAAATTCAAAAAATACATGAAAATTGAACATCCTGAACAACCAATGGGCCATTGAAGAAATTACAAGTAAAATTAAAAAATTTCTTGAGGCAAATGAAAATGGAAACAAAACATACCAAAACTTCTGGGATGCGGCAAAAGCATTTCTAAGGTGGGAATTGATAGCAATAAACACCTACATCAAAAAAGAAGAAAGATCTCAAATATACAACCTAAATGTTTCACTTCAAGGGCTTGAAAAAAGAAAAGGTCCAAAGTTAGGAGAAGAGAGGAAATAATAAGTATCAGAGCAGAAATAAAATAGAGACTAGAAAAACAATAGAAAAGATAAATAAAACAGTTGTTTTCTTTAAAGGTAAAATTGATAAACCGGCCAGTTGGACTAAGAAATAAAGAAGGCTCAACATCAGAGAGGAAAATGGAGACATTAAAACTGATAACAGACATATAAAGGATTATGAGACTATTATGGACAATTATACCCCCAACAAACTTGATAACCAAGAAGAAATGCTGGCATGAGTACACTCCCAGATAGATCCTGCTGCTGTCACCATACTCCCTGCCATTCCTGCCCCTGCCAAATCTCCATTGCAGTTAAATCCGTGGCAGGAACAAAGCCTGCCAGCCCCATGCCTGTGACGGCAGTGCCATGGGAGTGAAACTAGGCACAGAGAAGAGTGGGCCCTTTCCCACCCTGAGCAGACATCTCTGCATGTGAATTGTGCATAGAGGGCATGCTAACTCCTATGCCCACCAGCACCCTGTTCCCTGTCCTAACACCACCAGCACCATTGTGCACATAGTTGCCAGGGGCCCCCTCAGCTCTGCTGCCCCCGCTGCTACTGTGAATGCCATCTCAGAGGCCAGCACCCACTAGCACCCTGCCACAGCAGACAAGAAGTGCACCCTGCTCTGTTACTGCTGCCACTGCCACTGGCACATGCAAATGAGGACAGATCCTGCTGCTACCACCATACAAAAAGCTTTGACTGGCACCATCCATCAGAGTGCTGTGACCCAGCAGTCCCGGAGCACCACAGCACTGCCAGTGCAGTGGGTTCCTAACCTCAAGAAGCCAGAGAACAAAATATTGGGATTAATACCAGTTCCCCAGAGTTAGAGCATGCAGTCCAGGAGTTGTGAGCTGAGCCATGGCTCCCTAAAGTCTTCTGTAAATGAAACCAGTGGACTGGAACCATTTTATACCATGATCAAATTCTCAAGGTCATCAAATAGGATAAAAGGGCAGTAACTTCAAAGACTGAGGGAACATCAGCCCAGGAAGATGAGAAAGAACCAATGCAAAAACTCTTGACAACTCAAAAAGTCAGAGTGCTGTCTTTCCTCCAAACAACCACACTAGCTCTCCAGAAAAGATTCAGAAACCTGAACTAAGATGGCTGAAATGACAGAAATAGAATTCAGAATAAGGATAAGAGTGAAGATCATTGAGATGTGGGAGCATGTTGAAACTCAATATAAGGAAAGTAGGAATCACAATAAAATGATTCAGGAGATGATAGACAAAATAGCCAGTATAGAAAAGAATGTAACTGACTTGATATAACTGAAAAACACACTACAAGAATTTTATAATGCAATTGCAGGTATTAATGTCAGACTGAGATAAGGAATCTCAGAGCTTGAAGGTTGGCTTTCTCAAATAAGACAGACAAGAATAGAGAAAAAGAATGAAAAGGAATGAACATTACCTTCAAGAAATATGGGATTATATAGAGATCAAATCTATAACTCATTGGTGTGCCTGAAAGAAATGGAGAGAATGGAAGCAACTTGAAAAATGTATTTCAGGAAATCAGCCATGAGAACTTCCTGAAACTAGCTAGAGAGGTCAACGTTCAAATTCAGGAAATGCTGAGAACTCCAGTAAGATATGCCACAATAAGATCATCCTCAAGACACAATCATCAGATTCTCCAATGTCAAAATGAAAGAAAAAATGTTAAAGACAGAGAGAAAGCTCATGTCACCTAGAAAAGGAAGCCCATCAGACCAACAGCAGACCTCTCAGCAGCAACCCTACAAGTCAGAGATTGGGACCAATATTCAACATTGTTAAAGAAAAGAAATTCCAGCAAGAATTTTATATCAGCCAAACTAAATTTTGTAAGCAAAGGAGAAATAAGATTCTTTTCAGACAAGCAGATGCTGAGGGAATTTATTACCACCAGGTCTTCCTTGCAAGAGTTCCTAAAGGAAGCAATAAATATGGAAAGGAAATACTGTTATTAACCAGTACAAAAACACACTTAAGTACCCTGACCAGTGACACAATAAAGCAATCACACAAACCAGCATAACAACCAGCTAACAACAAGATGACAGGGTCAAATCTACACATATAAATTCTAACCTGGAATGTAGATGGCCTAAATGCCCCAATTAAAAGACACAAAGTGGCAAGCTGGTTAAAAAAAAGCAATTCCCAATGTTATACTGTCTTCAAAAGACCCATCTCACACATAATGACACCCATAGGTTTAAAATAAAGGGATGGAGGAAAATCTACCAAGCAAATGGAAATCAGGAAAAAAGCAGAGGTTGCAATGCTGGTTTCTGACAAAACAGACTTTAAACCAACAGAGATTAAAAAAAACAAGGGCATTACATAATGGTAAAGGGATCAATG
>NW_016108059.1:148822-177058 GCF_001604975.1 Cebus imitator | reverse complement strand
GTTTTAAACTTATCTGTACATTTAAAAGGAGGTAATTTCTAAGTGATTTAATAATAAATCATTTTCAGTCATCTATTTCATCATGTTACGAGAGATATAAGTGTTCCAAGATTTAGACCTTTAAAAATATAGACACCATTCTATGTCAGTATATGCATTCAGGATATGGATATCTATTTGATTCTTCTTAACAGCTATACGTGTTCAGAAAGATGATTAAATAATAATTCCACTATTTTACTATCTGTAGACATTTATTGTTCACAACTTTTGACTATTTTTTATAATTTGCAATTAATACCCTTGTAAATGTTTTGCATGTGTGCAAATATTTCTGGAAAACACATTCCTATGATGAAATTGCTGATTTAAAGAGTTATTTTTCACTTTGATATATTTTAGCAAATTTCTAGCCCAAAAGGCACTTAAAATTTGCAGTATTACCCAATTTGCATGAAAGTCCAGAATAAAAAAGTGTAGGAAGGGTCCCTGAAACAATCTTGTGAGTAATTAAAGGAGTGCATTCATGAAAGCTGTTATCACCTTTCTCCAGCAACTTGATGGCCAGGAGTGGAGGATGCATAACAGGGCAAGTAAACGGAATAGTTTCTGACTGAAATTGGAAGATAACTTTGCATAATTTCTATAAAAATTTTGTTTAGAAAATGTCTACAAAGAAGAAAAGTGACCAAAACAACATCTTTGCTTTAACAAGAGCACGTTTCCAGTTTCTGTGATTTGCTTTCAAAATGATGTATCAGACATAGTTTTCATGTCTCTGAACTCTGCCAATAGGCCCACATTTTAATATAATAGCATAACTTATTTCAGTGAATTGAACAAAGAGTTACATATATGCTTCCTGTTCAAGCTCTGTTAATTCAGATTTCCTAATATTTTGAATACTAAAAATTATGCTTAAATGTTTGGTAGAATATTCAAGAGAATGAATAGCCAAGCCACAAAGTAGGAGAAAATATTTGCAAAAAGTGTATCTGATAAAGAACTGTTATTCAGAACATAGAAAGAGCTCTTTAAACTCGACAATAAAAAAAAATCTGATTCAAAAATGGGCCAAAGACCTTAACAAACAGCTCACCAAAGAAGATACACAGATGGTAAATAAGCAGATGAAAAGATGTTCAACATCATATGCTATTAGGGAATTATAAATTAAAACAAGATTCTACTACACACCTATCGAAATGGTCAAAATACAGAAAAAATGACAACACAAAATGTTGGCAAGGATGTGAAGCAACAGAACTCATTCTCTGCTGGTGGAAATTCTAAATGGTACAGTTACTTTCAAAGGCAATTTGGCAGCTTCTTGCAAAATTAAACCTATTCTTACCATGTAGTCCAGTAGTCATGTTACTACATGTTTACCCAGAGGAACTGAAAACTTATGTCCACAAAAATAAAGAAGAAAGAATAAAAGGAATAAACAAAACCTTTGAGAAGTATGGGATTATGTGAAGAGGCCACATCTATGAATCACTGGCATCCCTGAAAGGGAGGGAGAGAAAACAAACAATTTTGAAAACATATTTCAGGATATTGTTCATGAAAACTTCTCCAACCTTGCTAGAGAGGTCAACAGTCAAATCCAGGAAATACAGAGAACTCTTGCAAGATTCTACAGAAGAAGATCATCTCCAAGACATATAATCATAAGATTTTTCCAACGTCAGAATGAAAGAAATAATGTTAAAGCCAGCTAGAGAGAAAGGCTAAGTCATATACAAAAGGAACCTCATTAAGCTAACTGGATCTCTCATCTGAAACTGTAAGCCAGAAGAAATTGGAAGCCTAACATATATACCATGGAATACTATGCGGCCATAAATAGGATGAGTTCATGTCCTTTGCAAGGACATGGATGAAGCTGGAAACCATCATTTTCAGCAAACTGACACAAGAACAGAAAACCAAACACTGCAAGTTCTCACTCATAAGTGGGTGTTGAACAATGAGAACACATGGACACAGGGAGGGGCAAATCACACACTAGGGCCTGTTGGGGGGTGGAGGATCTAGGGGAGGGATAGCAGGGAGTGGCGAATTTGAAAGGGATAACTTTAGGAGAAATACCTAATGTAGATGACGGGAGGATGCAAACTACCATGGCATGTGTATACATATGTAACAATCCTGCATGATCTGCAAATGTACCCCAGAACTTAGAGCATAATTAAAAAAAAAATTGGAGGCCTATATTCTACATTCTTAAAGAAAAAATTATTCAACCAAGAATTCCATATTCAGCCAAACTAAGCTTTTTAAGTAAAGGAAAAATAAGATTCTTTTCATGTAATCATAAGTCATGGGAATTCATTGCCACCAGACCTGCCTGATAAGAGATCTTGAAAGGAGCATTTAATATAAAAAGGAAATACTGCTACCAGCTAATACAAAACACACTTAAATTCACAGACCAGTGTCACTATAAAGCAACCACACAAACAAGCCAACATCATAACCAGCTAACAGAAAAATGATAGAATCAAATCCACATATATCAATACTAACCTTGAATATAAATGGGCTATATGTCCTACTTAAAAAGCATAGAGTGGCAAGCTGGATAAAAAAGCAAGACCCAATGGTATACTGTCTTCAAGAGACCCATCTCACACATAATGGCACTCATAGGCTCAAAATAAAGGCATGGAGGAAAATCTACCAAGCAAATGGAAAACAGAAAAAAAAAAAAAAAAAAAAAAAAAAAAAAGAAAAAAAAAAAAAAAAAAAAAAAAAAAAGAGAGACCAAGAAGGGCATTACATAATGGCAAAGTGTTCAACATTTTGAAGAGCTGACTATCCTAAATAGATATGCACTCAACATAGGAGCACCCAGATTCATAAAGCAAGTTCTTAGAAACTTACAAAAGGACCTAGACTCCCACACAATAATAGTTGAAGACTTAACACCTCACTAAAAGTAATGGACAAATAATTGAGGCAGAAAATTAACAGAAATTTTCAGGGCCTGAACTTAGCACTGGATCAAATGGATGTGATAAATGAGTTCTACAGAACTCTCCACCCCAAAACAGCAGAATATACATTCTTCTCATCACCACATGGCACATATTCTAAAACTTACCATGCAAGACACAAAACACTCCACAGCAAGTGCAAAAGAACTGATATCATTAAAAAAAAAACAACCAAAAAAAAAAAAAAAACCACTCTTTGGACCACAGCACAATAAAATTAGAGATCAAGACTAAGAAAATCACTCAAAACCATAAAATTACATGGAAATTAAATAACCTGCTCCTGAATGACTTTTGGGTATATACTGAAATTAAGGCAGAAATCTAAAAGTTCTTTGAAACTAATGAGAACAAACATACGACATACCAGAATCTCTGGAACACAACTAAGGCAGTGTTAAGCAGGAAATTTATAGCACTAAAGACCCAAAACAAAAAGAAAGATCTTAAATTAACAACCTAATATAAAAAAAAAAAAAACTAGAGAAGCAAGAGCAAACCAACCCCAAAGCTAATAGAAAACAAGGAATAACCAAAATCAGAGCTGAACTGAAGAAGATTGAGACATGTAAAAACATTCATAAGATAAACAAATCTAGGAGTCTGTTTTTTGAAAACATTAACAAAATATATACACCACTAGCTAGATTAATAAAGAGAGATGATCCAAATAAACACAATTAGAAATGAAAAAGGGGATATTACCACTGACCCCACAGAAATACAAATAACCATCAGAACATTATGAGCAGGCCTGTGCTCAAGCACTAGAAAATCTATAAGAAATGAATAAATTCCTGGATACATACACCCTCCCAAGACTGAACCATGAAGAAATGGAATCCCTGAACAGATCAATAATAAGCTCCAAATTGAATCAGTAATAAATGGCCTACCAACCAAAAAAAGCCCAGGACCAGTTGATTCACAGTCTAATTCTACCAGATGTATGAAGAAGAGCTTTTATGATTCCTACTGAAACTGTTCCAAAAGATTGAGTGATACAGACTCCTCTATAACTTGTTCTGTGAGGCCAGCATCATCCTGATTTCAAAACCTGGCAGAAACACAACAAAAAAAGAAAACTTTAGGCCAATATCGTTGGTGAAAATTTATGTAAAAATCCTCAACAAAATACTGAAAAACCAAATCCAGCAGCACATTAAAAAGCTTATCCACCATGATCAAGTAGGCTTTAACCCTGGGAACAAGTTTGGTTCAACATAAGCAAATTAATAAATGTGATTCGTTACATAAACAGAACTAAAGACAAAAACAATATGGTTATTTGAATAGATGCAGAAAAGGCTTTCAATAAAATTCAGTGCCATTTATATTAAAAACTTTTAGCTAGGTTTCGAAGGAGCATACTTGAAAATAGTAACAGCCATCTGTGACAAACCCACAGCAACATCATACTGAAAGGGCAAAAGCTGGAAGCACTCCCCTTAAAAACTGGCACAAGACAAGGATGCCCTCTCTTACCACTCAAATTTAATATAGTATTGGAAGTCCTGGCCAGAGCAATCAGGCAAGTGAATGAAATAAAGAGCATCCACAGAGGAAGAGAAAGAGAGGAAGGCAAACTATCCTATTTGCAGATGACATATTTCTAGATCTAGAAAACCACATTGTCTTGGCCCAACAGTTCCTTAAGCTCTCAGGATACAAAGTCAAAGCAAAAGAGTCAGTAGCATTCGTATACACCAACAATGATTAACCCAAGAGCCAAATCAGGAATGTGTTCCCATTCACAATTGCCTCAGAAAGAGTAATGTACCTAGGAATTCAGCTAACAAGATCTCTATATTGAGAACTACAAAACACGGCTCAAAGAAATCAGAGATGACACGAACAAAGGCAAAACATTTCATACCAATTGATAGGAAGAATCAGTATCATTGAAGTGGTCATACTGCCTAAAGCACTATAAAGATTCAGTGCTCTTCCTATTAAACTATCCATGACATTCTTCACAGAACTGGAAGAAAATTATAAAAATTCATACTGAACTAAAAAGCCCAAATAGCCAAGGCATTCCTAAGCAAAGAGAAGAAAGTTGTAGGCATCATGCTACCCAACCTCAAACTATACTACAGGGCCATAGTAACTAAAACAGAATGGTAGTACAAAAACAGACACATAGACTAATGGAACAGAATAGAGAACCCAGAAATAAGGCTGCACACCTACAACCATCTGATCTTCAACAAAAATGACAAAAGCAAGCAATGGGCTCCCTATTCAATAAATGATGCTGGAATAACTGGCTTATCAGAAGATCAAAGTTGAACCCATTCCTTATACCATATGCAAAAATCAACTCAAGATGGATTAAAGAACTAAATGTAAACCCCAAAACTGTAAAAACCCTAAAAGACAACCTAGACAACACCATTCTGGGCATAAGAATAGGAAATGATTCGTGATAAAGATGCCAAAAGCAACTGCAACAAAAGCAAAAACTGGCAAATAGGATTTAATTAAACTAAAGAGCTTCTGCACAGCCAAAAAAACTATCAACAGAGTGAACAGACAACCTACATAATGGGAGAAAAATTTTGCAAACTATCATCTGACAAAAGTCTAATGTCCAACATGTGTAAGGAATGAAACAAATTTATAGAAACAAAAAACAACCCCATTAAAAATGGGCAAAGGACATGAACAGATATATTTCAAAAGAAGACATACATGTGGCCAATAGAAGGCTCAATCGTTAGAGAAATGCAAATCAAAACCACAATGAGATACCACCTCACACCAGTCAGAATAGCTATTATTAAAAAGTCGAAAAATAGTAGATGCCAGCTAGTTTGCAGAGGAAAGAGAACACTTAAATACACTGTTGTTGGGAACATAAATTAGTTCAACCATTGTGGAAAACGGTGTGGCCAGTCTCCAAAGAGCTAAAAACAGAACTACCATTTGACCCAACCATCCCATTTCTGTGTATATACCCAAAGGAATATAAATTATTCTGTCATAAAGACATGCATATGTATGTTCACTGCAGCACTATTCATAATAGTGAAGACATGGAATCAACTTAAATGCCTGTCAATGATAGACTGGAGAAAAGAGAAACAGCTCTGAGTTTGAGCTCTCTCACAAAATAATGAATTATTATCAGTGATTTTGGACAATTGTGACTCTCAGACATGAGGGTAACATGGGACCACCCTGCAGAGAAGATGGCAGTTAGGATTAAGACAGAGTGGTGGTATGGTTGAAGATTTGAATTCTGCAGTTGGGTAAACCTGTGTTTAAATCATGGTCTGATACTTCCTGACTATGTGACCTTGGGCAACTTATTTAACTCTCTAAGCATTGGTTTCCTCATTTTAAGAAGGAAATTAATAAATCTCATTTTATGGAGTTTTGGCAGGAAGATGTGATATGTTGATCATAACAAAATCCTTGGTTCACAGTAGGCACTTAATGAATAGTAGTATTATTGGCTGTTATCATTGAAGTCATATAGGGGAGTAGAGATGTCGAGCAAAAGATGATATGTGAAAAACCTGATTGCACATTTACTCAATATGAGACTGAGGCACATGTTTGTAGTAATTCAAATCTCTGCAAGTAAGGTATTTGTGGCAACAAATCAATGAGGAAATTGAATTTATTTTGTAGAAAACAGATAAGACTGCTGAGAGATGGTAATAATCCCATGTTAAGTAGGTGTCAAATGTTTCCTCCTTTTTCTTTTGCTTCTCTTCCACCTCAGCAGTGGCACAGTGGCCTTAGAAAGGGAACTGGATCCCTCATGCAACAGATCAGCCACTAACTATGTGTATCACTCAGTCCTTCTGGGCCTCAACCTTCTACTATGGTCTAGGTGTCTCTGCCAAAACTCCTTAATTCCCAGTACAACAATGCTGGGAGGTCATGCCTTTAAGACATCATTAGGTCATTAAAACAGATTAATATCTTTCTCAAGAAACTGAAATAGTTCTCATGGAAATGGATTAGTTTTTCTAGGATGGATTTGTTTCTGCCAGAATGGGTTGCTATAAAGTGAGGTTAACTCTCATTTTTAACCTCTTTGCACATGCCCACTTCTACTTCTTCACCATGTAGTAACATCACATGAAAACCCCAACCAGAAGCCAAGCAGATGCAGGTGCCATGCTTCTTGGACTTCCCAGCTTGCAGAATTGTGAGCAAAAAACCTGTCTTTTCTTTATAAATTACCCAAATTCAGGTATTCTGTTCTAGCAACACAAAACAGACTAAGACACCTTCCTTCAAGAAACAAAATAAAAGATTCTATAAAGAAGATTATCTTAGCCTTTGGCATTTTCACAGGACATATTGATCACATGAAATAATGGATATAGAAGGCTTGCTTTTCTGATGCTGCTCAACGGTCTTAATATTCACTATTTTAGCTTCTGACAGGCCTTCCTTCGCAGATCTGGGCCACTACTGCCCAATCCCCAGTAAACACATACATCCAGGCCCCTCCAATCCTAAAAACACAAGGAAAACACCCTCCCTTGATCCTGATCTCCCATCTAGTTATTCCTCTCCTTTCCAGTGAGTCTTCTTGAAACAAGAGATACAGTATTTTCCTTTAATATTCCAGGGACTGAATCAGTGATTACTTGACCACTGCCTGACCCTCTCACGGTTAGCCTACTCTTGCTGCTTTGGGACCCAGAACTGTAAAAGTAAATCCTATAGGATTTGAATTTGTTTGAAATGCAATTATTGTTTTATTCTGTGTTTTGCGAACATCCATAGATGAGTATGGATAAATGCAAGAAAAAATGGGAAACTCTTAGAAGTCAGATGGTGTGGTGTTTAAGAAAATTATCAGCTAAAACTCTTCTTCTGACCAGATCCTAAGTTAATTAATGGGTTCTTTCTATGAGACAGTCAGTGAAAGGTTCAGAACACCAAGGAACAGATTCAGCTAAAAAGGCTTTCAACAAAACCCTTCTATTTCTACTTAAGATAATTTAAAGTGATTATTAGATATTATTCCCACTGGTTTCTCAGTTCTTACCTGTATGAATTCTTTCCTCAAATTATTTAAGAAACTTAAAGAATGAAGACAGCCCTATGTGCTAGTCCATTCTTGCCGTGTTATAAAGAACCACCTGAGATTGGGCAACCTATAAAGGAAAGAGGTTTAGTTGACTCAGAGGTCTGCAGGCTGTACAGGCAGCATGGCTAGGGAGGCCTCAGGAAACATACAATCATTGTGAAAGGCCAAGGGGAAGCAGGCATGACTTACATGGCTGGAGGAGGAGGAAGAGAGAGCAAAGTGGGAGGTGCCACACACTTTTAAACAATCAGATTGCATGAGAACTCACTCACTGTCACAAGAACAGCAAGGGGCAAATCTGCTCCCATGATCCCATCACCTCCCACCAGGTCCCTCCTCCAATACTGGGGATTACAATTTGACATGAGATTTGGGTGGGGAAACAAATCCAAACGATATCACCATATAAGAGGTTTATTTGTGATTTAGCTCCATGATGCAATCTAGTCCAATGTTCCCTTCTTTCATGTACCAAATATCAACAATAATATTTAAGTCCTACCTATTCTTTCACATTTAGAACACTGAGACATATTGTTTCCTTTCTTCTCTCATAGAAATATTCAAAGCTGTAAACACGTAAAATGTTTATGACATAGAGGAAGATAAAATGACTGAAAACTATTGCATGCTTTTGCTTCCCTCTGATGGTAAGGTATGTAAATTACTTCAGAGGAATAAAAGAGCAAGTTTCATGTTTTAGTGCTACCCTGGAGATGACTCATCTTTATCCCAGAGAAATCCTTGGCATAGTTTTCTAGGAGCCTTACAAAGAGAGGCATGAATGGAGAAGGCGAACTTTCATGTTTTAACATATCATTTTTCTTAAGAAGTGGTGAGATCATGAATACATTTATATATATATCTGTAATTTTCAAATGAAAATTTAAAACCAGTGAATGAAGAGGTGAGGAAACAAGAGCTTTGAATTGCTCGAATTCTCCATTCAAGAAGCTTGGCTCAGAGGAAACGAGAGAGAAATAACTGGGAGGAGCAGAATCAAGGGAGAGTGTTTTGCTTGTGTTTTTAGGATTGGAGAAGCTTGACTTTGTACTGAGGGAAGAGTCTATTAGTGAGGAGAGACTAAGCTACTTGGGAGAAGGAATATGGAGGAAAAGAAAACCTTGGGAAGATGAGCTGGGATTCCAAAGAAAGGAGAAAGTGAAAAGAAGAGGCTGCTCAGATTTAGGCTTTACAGAGATGGTGTGTATGAGGGAGGTGGGAAAGGGATGGGCTATAGTGTTTTTGTTTGATTGAGATGTAAGTGAGCCTGAAAGGAGGGTACCCACAACTTGCTGTTTATCTGGGAGAAAATGGAACCATCAAGAGACTAAGGGTGGTTCTCAAAAATTTCAAAGAGCAAGCATAATTATTTCAAACTTAATTTTGTTATAGTATTTGCTACCCATGACATTCAGTTTTCCTTCGGGCAATGTATAAAGTTACTGACATAAAAATGACTGAACCGTAAACTTGTGTTAAAATGAAGAACTCTTTCCCTCTTTGCTATGGTAAGAATTCATTTTTTAAAATATCTTTAAATATAAGAAATGTTTTATAAGCAAATTGCTCTTTTAAAGAGTTCTTGGAAATATTTGATGCATTATACATGTAGCTGACCTTTCATGAATGTTCCATATTAATCGTCTCACATTGTTTTTTGTATAGATTTAGAAATCTAGTTAGTTCAAGATCTAAAAATTCAGTGCAACTCATCATTTTGCTTTCAGATATGTATAGGGTACATTTACCCCTAAACTTAAAAGTTAAAAAAACAAAATAAAGGACAAAAACAAAAACTCCCATTAGTTTCATATATTTACATTATGAAGATTATATACAAAGGATAAGACTTTCCTAAATCAGGTGTTAACCTAAATAAAAGACTGGGCTCAGTGACTCATGACTGTAATCCCAGCACTTTGGGAAGCCGAGGTGGGTGGATCACAAGGTCAGGAATTTGAGACCAGCCTGGCTAACATGGCGAAAACTGTCTCTACTATAAATACATAAATTAGCTGGGCATTGTGATGTGCATCTGTAATCCCAGCTACTTGGGAGGCTGAGGCTGGAGAGTCACTTGAACCCAGAGGGTGGAGGTTGCCAGTGAGCCGAGATCATGCCACTGCACTCTAGCCTGAACAAGAAAGCGAGACACTGTCTCAAACAAACAAACAAAACAAAAAACAAAAAATAAAAACCCCCCAAAATATACAAAATTCTACTGCTTTTAACTGATTTTGTTAATAAAAAAATAAAGAATGTAATTAAGTAGAACAGGAAAATGATTTCACATTTCTTTGTTGTACACTCATCAGTTAAAAAAATAAATTAAAAATTTCATTTATTTCAGAACATAACACATTTTATGTTTTAACCAGTTAAGGTCTGAGTCTGATTTGCTGGTTTAGACACAAATGCATAAATTTCTATTTGCAATATATTTGTATATCAATGCAAATAGAAATTTCCTCTTCTAGAGAGGAAATCAGATTTCATTTATTTCTTTTACCTCCTTTGTGCTTTCACAGTATGCTTACAGAGAATAAAATGTGTATGTTGTGAAAGGGAGATAATACTTCTAGGAGATAAAAAGAATATGAATGCAGACCAGCAACACTTCTCAGTTGCTCATGTAAAAGGATTCTGCCTTGTAGACATTTTAGCATTGGAAAAATATTGTTATCTAATTTTTAAAAATCTTAAAATAGGCCAAGTCTTGCACGTTTGTCTATCTTTGAACACAGGTATACATTAGGCATCATCCAACCTCTTCTCACACACTATCATCTATCAATTTACTGAGATCATATTCATATAAAAATACACCATTTTACAATGTAGCGTACAATGTAGTGGCATTAAATACATTTACATGTTGTACAACTAGGACCACTATCTAATTCCAGAACATTTTCATCGCCCTCATCACCATGCTCGCTAAGCAGTCACCACCAATTTGCTCCTACACCCTGGCAACCACTAATCTACTTCCAGTCTCTGTTGCTTTGCCTATTCTTAGCATTTCATATAAATGAAATCACATAAGATGTGGCATTTAAAACTGGCTTCTTTCAATTAGCATATCAAGTTTCATCCATGTTGCATCACATGTCAGTACTTCATTTCTTTTTGTGGCTGAATAAAACTCCACTTTATAGATATACCACATTTTGTTTATCCATTTAGTTGAAGGACATTTGAGTTATTTCCACCTTTTTCTTACTATGAATAGGGGTACTATTAACAATTGTGTGAACATATGTTCTCAATTTTCTGAGTAGAATGCTAGGCTATATGGTGATTCTATTTTTAATAATTTATGAAACTGCCAAACTTTTCCACAGTGACTATACTTCTTTACATTTCCATCAGCGATATATGAGGGTTCTAATTCCTCCACATCCTTGCTCATACTTATTACTCATTTATAATTTAAAAAAAAATAGACATCCTAGTACATGTGGAGTGTTCCTTTTAATTAAAATATTTTTTTTTTTGTCTTAAAATGTATTTTGTCTGGCATGGGTATACCCACTGCAGACCCCTTTTGGTTACTGTTTGCATAGGATATCTTTTTCCCTATCTTTTTACTTTTAACCTATTTGTGTATTGTGCCTAGTCTTTTTCTTGGAGTGGCCAAACAGGAGGCCATTTTTCCTAGAACATTGTTATTGCCATGTGAGTGTCTTTCATCTGAGATTGTTTAGTATCTATGGAGAAGATTGCATGTGTCTCATTGAAAGCTGTGTGCCTAGCCTTTAGTGTTCTATATTTTGTGTTAAAAAGGGAGCATCTTCTTTTTATATTAACTTATAAACCATCTTCTTGTTTTTAATCTGTGTCTCACTCACAACACATTCTTCCCTTGTGTCTTCAAGACCCTAGCCTCTTAAGAGTTCTGGAGGATAAAAATAGCTCTCCCATCATCTCTGTATCTCTTCATTTTGTTACTTTACACTAAAGAACGCTCTGCTAAACCTACTTCTTATATCTTTTCTGTTCTATGGTTCTCTCTCCTCTCTCTCTCTCTCTCTCTCTCTCTCTCTCTCTCTGTGTGTGTGTGTGTGTGTGTGTGTGTGTGTGTGTGTGTATGTGTGCGTGCATGTGCGGTTCTGGGGGGCAGTCTTCTATGCTTGTGGCTATTTTACCAAATCTAGGAGTCATCAATAGTTGAAGCACATATGTTCAAAACTGAATAGAAGTTGTTCTCTACAACCTCAACAAATCCTGAGTTTCCACCATCTGCTACTGCTTTCAGATTTGAGGAGCGTCCAAATTTTTCTCCATTTTTTTGAAGTAAAGGAGAACCACTATTGCAATCACTAAAAGAATAGTTGGGATGATTACTTGTATTCTTTCCCACCTCAAAACTCTGCCTAAAAGAAGAGAAATGAAGTAGTATTGCCTTCAATGAGCAATGTTTAAACTCTTCCTAGGCATCAATTTTATGGTAAGATGTGAAGTCTCAAGGAAGGGAGAGTGATTTTATGAAATCTCTCAAACAAAGAAGGAAAAGTTTTTATGAGCCGCTGGTAAAAGTTAAGAGTTGCCAGGAATAGTTGGTTAATTAATGTGCCATAACAAGTGCAGAGGAAGGCCTACACCTGAGAAGGTGAATCAAGAGTTACCTTTATGCATTTATGTGCCTGTCGTTTCAGGTTTTCTGCTTTCTACTTCTTTGCTTTGAACCTGAAGATCTCAGTTAATCACAGGAGGAAAAGTGATTTATACTTTAGTTTCCTTTATTCAGCTAGCTAGTGATCACCCACAAATGTACATCTAGCTTATTGCTAGAAAACAGCAAAAACAATTCTTAAAAATTCATGTGGCACCTCTCTGCATTCTCCTCCTCCTTGAGATGTGAAATGTAGGAAAGGTAAGGTTAAAAAAAGTATCATCTAAATAAAACAGATACTTTTTCTAACCTTATCCTCCCTACTTACATGGTGGTCTTCCAAAAACGTGGTACTTATATTTTCATTATATTTTCTCTGTCATTGGCAGAACATTTTACAATGAATTATGAAGTTTTAAATATAGCCAAAATATGAGAATTTTAAAAAGAAATAAAACTAAGCCTCAAATTGTTTGAATATCTGAATGTAGCAACTATATACAATTGGACATATTTACTTCTAGTGATATCCCTTGTCCCTCGCTCCTTAGGGACTCTTAAAAAACATAATGCACTCTAAGTATTCTTCTATGTTATGACTTATTTTGTAAATGACGATTTAAAATGCAGTAAAATTCTACCAAACTGCTATACTATAGTTTCCTTAATCTACTTTTTATTGTTTGATGTGTAAGATTTTAATTATTTGCTATAAAATGTGCTGTGATAAACATCTTCCTCCATAATCACTTGTTCCTATTTAGAACTACTTTCTTACCAGTAGTAGTTCTGAGAAAGGAGCAGAGTTACTGAGAAAAAGGAAGGTACACTTTAAAGTCCTTTGATGAATAAATCAAGATGCAAAAGTATTTTATCAGTTTCACATCGATCAGGAATATTCAGTGCCCTCATATCACCACTTTGTCTTATGAACTGATGCTATTATGCCATCCCTGCCAATTAACCAGCACAACTATTTTCTAAATTCTAGAATCCCTCTAGAACCTGCCATGTTCTGAACTCAGATTCCCTCTTCTCCTTTCACTATGCAAACCAGCATCCAGAGAACTATCTGCTCAATTAATCCAGAGAAAGATGACTTAGATAGAATGGACTGGTCTTAATACTAACCCTGGGCTTTAGGTACTTGTCTAGTTCAGTGTCCTTTTCTAGCTACAGTCTTATTTATTTCTTCCTCAGTCACCAAATTTCTTAAAGAGGTGTATACACTTTATGTCTCCACTTACCTCCTCCACTGTAATTTGGCTACAGCCCACTCACTCTTCCCTTCATTCTAACAAAACTGCTCCCACTAAGGTTGCCAGTAACTGTCCTGTTACTACATATTAGTTATCCTTTTACATGACTTTTGACCACTTTTGCCTTAAACGACATGACCATGTACCCAATTTGTTAAGCCAGAAGCCTAGGAGTCATTCTTGATTTTTTTCTTTCCTTCCTCATCCAACTTGTTACCAATTCTTGATTATAATACTTCCTAAATATCTAATATATCTGCCCACTTACTTCTATTCTCAATGCTACTTTTATAGATTGGGGCCCCTGGGTTCTTACAATAGCCTTCAATAGATCCCTTGCTTGCCCTCCTCCCCCATCATTTTTTCCATATGTAACCAGAGACATGTTCTAAAACGGTGGTTCACAAAGTGTGACCCCTGAGACAAGCATTATCAATATCCTATAAGGGGAGGATGGGACTCAGCAATCTATGTTTTAACAAATGTTCTGGGTAATTCTGATGCTTCCTTAAGTTTGAGAACCAGTATTCTAAAATACCATATTTTCATTGTTTGAAGTCCTTTGATGGAATGTGGCCAGAATTTAACTAGTTCTTCTACTTTAGGGCCTCTTATAGGCTGCAATCAAAGTGTTGACTAGGCTGTGGTCATCTTAAGGCCTGATGAGGGAAATTTGAGTTTGTTTGGTTTTTTGCAGGATTTGGTTCCTCATGAACTGTTAGACTGAAGTCCCTTGTTCTTCAATGGATGTTGGCTGAATGTCACCCTCAGTTCATTGCCATGTGGGTCTCTCCAATTTGGCAGTTTGCTTCATCAAACTGCAAGCTGAGAAGGAAGTAGAGTCTGCTAGCAGGACAAGGTCACAATAATGTGTAACATAATCATAGAAATTACATTTCCAAATTTTGCAATATTATATTAATTAGAAGCAAGTTCCTAGCTATAGCTCACACTTAGAGGATGGAATTACACAAGGGCATGACTAGGCAGGAATCTCTGTGTGTCATATCAGAAGCCGCATACCACACCATAGCAGAAGATGTTGGACAGGAGGGAAGACCAGAGAGGAAATAACAAAGTCAAAGTTTGTGAGAGATGGGAGAGACCAAATATAAGCTTTTGACAGAGGAGAAGAATCCTAATCAAAAAGTGGGGCTGATTCAGGAACTGGATTAACAAGTGGATTGATAATAGGCCTGAAGTCTAAAATACTACTCTTCTGAGTTTTGAGTATTCCCAATTGACATCATAAACGGGAATGCTTAGGTACATGAGATGGACCTGAAGGTACAGAAACTGCTCCTTATCTGAGGATAATTAATGCTGGGAAAAAAGCCATGTAAAGTAAATTTGAATAAAATGTAAACTATAGTTTATAGTAAATAGTGATTTGATAGGTTTGATGGTCTTCCTTTGAAAAATGAAAACTGAAAAAAATTAAAAATAACAATTTTAATTTTAGCAAATTTAGGTTAGAATTGAAAGTGTGTATAAATCAAAGAAGGAATTAATATTTTTTGGAGCAACATTTCTAACAAAATTGTATGCTATCAAGATATGATATTTCACTTTGGTCTTACAATATGCTCATAAAATAAGTCAGTTTTGTAAAATTATTAGAGGACGTTATTTTAATTTTTTGACATTTAATTTAACCTTTTTATTTGAGGCATGAATCTTCAAGTCCTATTTCTGATATGGCTGAATAAGGTCTTACTAGATCTGATCAGCTTACAGATAACAACAATAAACCCTGGAACTAGAGTGTGAACAAAAACAGGAAGACATTGTAGGGTAGTCAACACTTGGAAGAAGGGATGGCACAGGGTAATTTACCCATTTCCCTGGCTTTAAGCCTGAGGAGGTCAGCAGTTGGTTTGTGGTATAGATAAAATTCATATTTAAAACCTGCACTATTTCTGTAATAGACTTCCGAGAATCCACAGAGAATGTAAAGTGAGGAGGAAATTTCAGAGAGGAATTTTTTTGCATAATCTTTTATAAAATCTCTAAGTGACCCCTGAAAACTTCACATGTGAAGAGCTGGTTTTAGTTAAGGATAAAACAAATGAAAGTTGAGCTATCACACAAATACAGAATTTGAAGTCTGAAAACAACTTGATCAATTGTGTATTAAAACAAACAAGTGGCCAGGTGCTGTGGCTCACGCCTGTAATCCCAGCACTTTGGGAAGCTGAGGTGGGTCGATCACCTGAGGTCAGGAGTTCAAGACCAGCCTGGCCAACATGGTGAAACTGTGTCTCTACTAAAAATACAAAAAAGGTAGCCGGGCATGGTGATGGGTTCCTGTAATCCCAGGTACTTTTGGAGGCTGAGGCAGGAGAATTGCTAGATCCAGGGGGCAGAGGTTGCAGTGAGCCAAGATCACACCACTGCACTCCATCCTGGGCAACAGTGAGATTTCAGCTCAAAACAAAAACAAAAACAAAAGCAAAACAAGCAAGCAAACATCTTTAGAAGAATACAATGTCATATAGAGTCTCCACAACTTAACGCTGACAATGACCAAGATATAATCCAAAGTTATTCAATATATTAAGAAACAGGAAAACTCATTCTTAAGAGTCAATCAATAGAAAACAGACCTGCAGTGGACCAAGTTTAAAATTAGTAAAGGAGAATATTAGGGGGGCTGATCCAAGATGGCTGAATAGGAGCAGCTCTGGAGTGCAGATCCCAGCAAGAACAATGCAGAGGGTGAGTGATCACTGCATTTCCAAACAAGTTACTACTGCCCACAGACCAGGAGATTCCCTGGCTGAAAAGTGCCATAAGTCTCTAGCATGGCTGTTTCAGCTGGTGCAGCAGGTCGCTGCCAAAAACTCACACAAATCTGGGCAGCCATTTCAGCTGGTGCCTGGAATGCCAGGAAAACAGAGCCACCCATTCAACTGAAAAAAAGGGGGCTGAAACAGGGAGCCAGGTGATCTGGCCTGGCAGGCCTCACCTGACAAAGACCAGCAATCTGAAACGCTCTGGATTGAGAGTTTAACAGCAAGCGCAGCTGGACCCGGGACTGACCAGCTCTGTGGGGGGAAGGGTGTCAACAATTACCAAGGCCATCCACCACTACTGAGGCAGTCTGCCATTACTGAGGCAGTCCCCCACTACTGAGGCAGTCCGCCACTACTGAGTCAGTCTGCCATTACTGAGGCAAACTGCCATTACTGAGGCAGTTCTAACTATACCTCTATAAACAAAACCACAAGGAAGTTCAACAGCAGCTTGGCAGAGCCCATGGCAGCTCAACAATGCCTTTGCTGTCAAACTGTGACTAGGCTATCTCCTAGCTGGGCAGGGCATCTCTGCAAAAAGGCAGTAGCATGTCAGGAACTTATAAGTAAAGCCCCACCTTCTCAGGACTAAGCACATGGGAGAAAAGGCAGTTATAAGTTCCACTGCAGCAGACTTAAACATACCTGCCCAGCAGCTCTGAACAGAACAATGGAGCTCACAGCTCAGCACTTGAGCTCCTATAAGGGTCAGATTGTCTCCTCATGCAGCTCCCTGATCCCTGTATATCCAAAGAGACACCTCATAAAGGAGAGCTCAGGCTGACATCTGGCAGCTATCCTTCTGGGACTAAGATAGCAGAAGAAGAAACTGGCAGAAATCCTTACTCTTCTGCAGCTGCCACAGGTGATTCACAGGAAAGCAGGGTCTAGAGTGGACCTCCAACAGACCTACAGCAGAGGGGTCTGACTGTTAGAAAGAAAACTAAAAAACAGAAAGAAATAACTTCAACATCAACAAAAAGGATCAGAGACCTCATCTGAAAGTCACCAACTACAAAGACCACAGGTAGATAAATCCACTAATACGAGAAGAAACCAGCACAAAAATGATGAAAACACCAAAAACCAGAACACCTCTCCTCCTCCAAGGGATCACAACTCCTCGACAGCAAGGGGACAAAGCTGGATAGAGAATGAGTCTGATGAATTGACAGAAACAGCCTTCAGGAGGTGGGTAATAACAAACTTCTCTGAGCTAAAAGAACATGTTCTAACCCAATGCAAAAAAATTAAGAACCTTGCAAAAAGGTTTGATGAAATGCTAATGAGAATAAACAGCTTAGAGAGAAATATAAATGACCTTATGGAGCTGAAAAACACAACACAAGAACTTCGCAAAGCATACACAAGTTTCAGTAGCCAAATTGACCAAGCAAAAGAAAGGATATCAAAGATTGAAGATCAACTCAATGAAATAAAATGAGAAGGCAAGATTAGAGAAAAAGGAGTGAAAAGTAATGAACAAAACCTCCAAGAAATATGGGATCATATGAAAAGACCTAATCTGTGTTTCATAGGTGTACCTGAATGTGATGGAGAGAATGAGTCCAAGCTGGAAAAGACTCTTCAGGATATTATCCAGGAGAACTTCCCCAACCTAGGAAAGCAAGCCAATATTCAAGTCCAGGAAATATAAAGAACACCACAAAGATATTCCTTAAGAAGGGCAATCCCAAGGCACATAATCATCAGATTCACCAGGGTTGAAATGAAGGACAAAATGCTAAGGGCAGCCAGAGAGAAAGGTCGGGTTATCCACAAAGGGAAGCCCATCAGACTCACAGCAAATCTCTCTGCAGAAACCCTACAAGCCAGAAGAGAGTGGGGGCAAATATTCAACATCCTTAAAGAAAAGAACTTTCAACCCGGAATTTCATATTAAGCCAAATTAAGCTTCATAAGCAAGAGAGAAATAAAATCCTTTATGAACAAGCAATTGCTGAGAGATTTCATCACCACCACACCTGCCTTACAAGAGCTCCTGAAAGAAGCACTAAACATAGAAAGGAACAACCAGTACCAGCCACTCCAAAAACATACCAAATGGTAAAGACCATCGACATAATGAAGAAACTGCATCAATTAATGGGCACAACAACCAGCTAGCATCAAAATGGCAGGATCAAATTCACATGTAACAATATTAACCTTAAGTGTAAATGGGCTAACTGCCCCAATCAAAAGACACAGGCTGGCAAATTGGATAAAACGTCAAAAACCATCAGTGTACTATATCCAGGAATCCCATCTCACATGCAAGGACACACCTAGACTCAAAATAAAGGGATGGAGGAAGATTTGCCAAGCAAATGGAGAGCAAAAAAAAAGCAGGAGTTGCAATCCTAGTCTCTGATAAAATAGACATGAAACCAACAAAGATCAAAAGAGATAAAGAAGGGCATTACATAATGGTAAAAGGATCAATGCAACAAGAAGAGCTAATGATCCTAAATATATACGCACCCAATACAGGAGCACCCAGATACATAAGGCAAGTTCTTAATGACTTACGAAGAGACTTAGACTCCCACACAATAATAGAGGGAGACTTTAACACCCCATTGTCAACATTAGACAGATCAATTACACAGAAAATTAACAAGGATATCCAGGACTTGAACTCAGAACTGGACCAAGCAAACCTAATAGACATCTACAGAACTCTCCACACCAAATCCACAGAATATACATTCTTCTCAGCACCACATTGCACGTACTCTAAAATTAACCACATAATTGAAAGCAAATCACTCCTCAGCAAATGCAGAATAATGGAAATCATAACAAACAGTCTCTCAGGCCACAGTGCAATCAAATTAGAACTCAGGATTAAGAAACTAACTCAGAACCACACAACTTCATGGAAACTGAACAACTGTGTCTTGAATGTTGACTGGATAAACAATGAAATGAAGGCAGAAATAAAGATGTTCTTTGAAACCAATGGTAATGGAGAAACAACATACAAGAATCTCTGGGACACATTTAAAGCAGTGTCTAGAGGAAAAGTTATAGCAATAAATGCCCACATGAGAAGCAAGGAAAGATATAAAATCAAAATGCTATCATCAAAATGGAAAGAGCTAGAGGAGCAAGATAAAAAAAACTCAAAAGCTAGCAGAAGACAAGAAGTAACTAAGATAGGAGCAGAACTGAAGGAGATAGAAACACAAAAAAACTTCAAAAAATTAATAAATCCAGGAGGTGTTTTTTGAAAAGATCAATGAAACAGAGAGACTGCTAGCTAGATTAATAAAAAAGAAAAGAGAAAAGAATCAAATAGATGCCATAAAAAACGATAAAGGGGATATCACCACTGATTCCAAAGAAATACAAACTACTGTCAGAGATTACTACAAACAACTGTATGCACATAAACCAGTAAATCTGGAAGAAATGGATAAATTCCTGGACACTTGCACCCTCCCAAGCCTAAACCAGGAAGAAGTTCAAACCCTGAATAGACCAATAACAAGGGCTGAAGTTGAGGCAGCAATTAATAGCCTACCAACCAAAAAAAGCCCAGGTCCAGATGGATTCACAGCCAAATTCTACCAGACATACAAAGAAGAGCTGGTACCACTCCTTCTGAAATTATTCCAAACAATCCAAAAAGAGGGAATCCTTCCCAAATCATTTTATGAGACCAAAATTATCCTGATACTAAAACCCGGCAGAGAGTCAACAAAAAAAAGAAAACTTCAGGCCAATATCCATGACAAACATAGATTCAAAAATCTTCAATAAAATACTGGCAAACCAACTGGAACAGCATATCGAAAAGCTTATTCATCACAACCAAGTAGGCCTCATCTCGGGGATGCAAGGCTGGTTCAACATATGCAAGTCTGTAAACATAATCCACCACATAAGCAGAACCAAAGACAAAAACCACATGATAATCTCAATAGATGCAGAGAAGGGCCTTTGACAAAATTCAACAGCCCTTTATGCTAAAAACTCTCAATTAACTAGGTATCGACAGAATGTATCTTCCAATAATAAAAGCTATTAATGAGAAACCCACAGCCAATATCATACCGAATGGGCAAAAACTGAAAGCGCTCCCTTTGAAATCTGGCACTAGACAAGAATGCCCTTGCTCACCACTCCTGTTCAATATAGTATTGGAAGTGCTAGCCAGAACAATCAGGCAAGAAAAAGAAATAAAGGGTATTCAATCAGGAAAGGAGGAAGTCAAATTGTCTCTATTTGCAGATAACATGATTGTATATTTAGAAGAATCCATCATCTCAGCCCAAAATCTCCTGAAACTGATAAGCAATTTCAGCAAAGTCTCAGGATACAAAATAAATGTGCAGAAATCACAAACATTCCTATACACCAATAACAGACTTAAGGAGAGCCAAATCAAGAATGAACTGCCATTCACAATTGCTACAAAGAGAATAAAATACCTAGGAATCCAACTAACAAAGCATGTAAAGGACCTCTTCAAGGAGAACTATGAACCACTGCTTAAGGAAATAAGAGAGGACACAAACAGATGGAAAAGCATTCCATGCTCATGGTTAGGAAGAATCAATATTGTGAAAATGGCCATACTGCCCAAAGTAATTTATAGATTAAATGTTATCCCCATCAAGTTACCTATGACCCTCTTCACAGAACTGGAAAAAACACATTAAACTTCATATGGAACCAAAAGAGAGCCCGCATAGCCAAGTCAATCCTAAGCAAAAAGAACAAAGCTGGAGGCATCACACTACCAGACTTCAAACTATACTATAAGGCTACAGTAGTCATAACATCATGGTACTGGTACCAGAACAGAGATATAGACCAATGGAACAGAACAGAGGCCTCGGAGGCAATGCCACACATCTACAACCATCTGATCTTTGACAAATCTGAGAAAAATAAGCAATGGGGAAAGAAACCCTGTTTAATAAATGGTGTTGGGAAAACTGGCTAGCCATGTGCAGAAAGCAGAAACTGGACCCCTTCCTGACACCTTACATTAAAATTAACTCCAGATGGATTAAAGATGTAAACATAAGACCTAACACCATAAAAATCTTAGAGGAAATCCTAGGCAAAACCATTCAAGACATAGGCATAGGCAAGGACTTCATGACTAAAAAACAAAAACATTGGCAACAAAAGCCGGAATAGACAAATGGGATCTAATTAAACTCCAGAGCTTCTGTACAGCAAAAGAAACAATCATTAGAGTGAACCGGCCACCAAAAGAATGGGAAAAAATTTTTGCAATCTACCCGTCTGACAAAGGGCTAATATCCAGAATCTACAAAGAACTAAAACAGATTTACAAGAAAAAACAAACAAGCCCATTCAAAAGTGGGTGAAGGATATGAACAGACACTTTTCAAATGAAGATAGTTATGAGGCCAACAAACATATGAAAAAATGGTCATCATCACTGGTCATTAGAGAAATGCAAATCAAAACTACATTGAGATAGCATCTCACACCAGTTATAATGGCGATCATTAAAAACTTTGGATACAACAGATGCTGGAGAGGATGTGGAGAAATAGGAGCACTTTTACTCTGTTGTTGGGAGTGTAGCTTAGTTAACCATTGTGGAAGACAGTGTGGTGATTCCTCAAGGACCTAGAAATAGAAATACAATTTGACTTAGCAATCACATTACTGGGTATATATCCAAAGGATTATAAATCATTCTGTTATAAAGACACATGCACATGTATATTCATTGTGGCACTGTTTACAATAGCAAAGAGTTGGAACCAACCCAAATGCCCATCGATGATAGACTTGACAGGGAAAATGTGGTACCTGTACACCATGGAACACTATGCAGCCATAAAAAATGATGAGTTTGTGTCCTTTGCAGGGACATGGATGAATCTGGAAACCATCATTCTCAGCAAACTGACACAAGAACAGAAAATGAAACACCACATGTTCTCACTCATAGGCAGGTGTTGAGCAATGAGAACACGTGGACACAGGGAGGGGAGCATCGCACACTGGGGTCTGTTTGTTGGGGAATAGTGGAGGAACAGCAGGGGGTAGGGAGGCTGGGGAGGGATAACATGGGGAGAAATGCCAGATATAGGTGACGGGGGGATGGAGGCAGTAAATCACCTTGCCATGTATGTACCTGTGAAACAGTCCTGCATGTTCTGCAAATGTACCCCAGAACCTAAAGTACAATTATATATGTATATATATAAAGAAGAAAAGTGACTATTGAAAGTATACTCAAGGATGTAAAGACAAATATTCTTCCAGAGAATAAAAAGGTAGGAAACCTCATAAAAAATACAAACTACTTTTCAAAAACCAGATGGAAATTTTAGAACTGAAAAATAATAATAACAGAAAGGAGATGACACAGGAGAGTTATTAAACCTGAAGATAAAGAAATCAAAATTATCTAATACAAAGAACACTAGAAAAAATATTTATAAATAATATGTAGATCCTCACGCATCTGTGAGACAAAAGCAAATGAATTAATATGGGTGTGGTTGAAGCTCAAGAAGGTAAGAAGATAGAATGGGGCATAAAAACTATTTGAAAAAATAATGACTGAAAATTTCCCTAATTTGGTTCAAGTCATGACTTCTCATATTCAAGAGTCTAAGCAAACCCAAACAGGATTAAAGATGTATAATTATTTCGCTTCTTTTGGTTAACTGGTCCAGCTCTAGAAAATCCTTATTTGCTAACAGCTTTAGATGTGATCTAAACAGTTGTCAACATCACTTTCATTGACATCATGATATCCTTCATTTGCAAAATTTGAAATTTTGGTTTACAGTTAAATTTACTTTATACTGTATTGTAGAATATTATAAATAACCAGTGAAAGAATGATCTACAAATATATTATTAGTATGAAATGAGATAGATATTAGTGGTAAGTGGAGGGAAATGTTTGTGTGGGATCAAATCTTATGTGAGGAAATGTAAGTGGTTGTATTCTGTTTATAAAGACTCTTGAAAATGTATGCCACTTAGAATCTGCTGGGAGGCTTAAATGCTCAGATAACAAGGACTGACTAACAAGGTTGAGATGTATTTTCTCTAGCATCCTTCCATCACAGACCTTGTTATTCAAAAATATGTTGGCATCTCACAGAGCCGTGCATAGTGCTTTACAGATAAACAATAAATTATTGTTTGTGGATTGCCTTTACGATTGAAGCCTAATGAAAAAGAATTTTTCAATTTATATAAGGTGTAGATAAACTGGGACTTTGTCAGAAAAAGGGAAGAAGAAAAGTACTGGTTGACAGAAGTCTGTTAAACTGGAAACATGATTTTGCATCACTAATCAGATTAAGATGGGCAAATAAAAAGTCAAATATTTATTGAACTCTAATATATGACACGAATCAGTCCCCTTACAATTATAATGTACTTATATTCTCTATTTTATAATTAAAATATTCATTATAAACATATGTTTTAACTAGTGGACTTAACACTATTTAGTGAAATAAATACTTTTAAATTTCTGTTGATTTTATAGCTTGTAACCCCTAGAATCTCTACACTAAATGAATTTCTGAAGCTAACTCTTCCTCCTGTTTTGTAAGGACAGTAAATGAAGACTGTAGTCTAGTTGGAAAATGACAGGTAGTTAACTTGTGAGTGGTTTTCAAGAGCTTTCCTGATGAGTAAACTACGTCTAAATTGCAGTGAGACTTTGAACTCCTCTTTATTTACCTTTCACCAAGTTGAAAGCACCATCATCATCTGCTCTAAAAATGTGCCCTTTTCTTCAGCTGCAAAATGCTTTCAGACTATAGAATATGGAGCCTTTTCCTGGACACACAAAAATGCATAAGGGAATGGGTATGTCATTCTCATGTGAGGAACATTCAATTTCTTTTTGGCTTAAATAAAGTTCTTGTGAAAATATGGCTCCAAGTCCACTTCGGGAGTGCTGAAACTTAAGGAGCTGCCATAGAGAATATGATAAAGTGATAAAGCTCTGTGTTGTAATTGGAGCTCATTTCCATGAAATATCTGTAAATTCATTAGGAAAAGAAAATTTTCCTATTAAACTTGGCTACAAAAGAATTGTTTTTGACTGTGACCCTTGTATTGGAGGCTTCAGACATCACCAGACATTTTTCAGTTTATTTTAATTGTGCCTTGAAATCAGATAATCTGCCCTCAAGTAAAGGAGGCCATATTTGATCCAAAACTGAAGGAAATTTCCATAATTTTCCTTAACTGTATTATAGTATTTAGAATATAAGCCATGAATGTAATCCTATCTTTACAACCTAGTGCGAAGATCATGTTAGGTCAATGACTAAGAATTAACTCTTTGAATAGCTGATATATCACCACAGTGTAATATCACTCTGACTCCATGCATCTTTCAAGTTAGTGGTTTCAATGAATCAAGCAAGTTATAACTTGCATCAGTATTGCCTGTAACTTGTACTGTAAGTCCATTGTTACTGGATTCCCAGGGTCCCAGGAAGCAGGGCTCAGCACCTAGCTTCTCTGGCTGTCTTTGCTACCTGGGGCATTTTGATACCATTTTATTAACTCAAAGAACAATGTATGCCTATGATAGAAATTCAAATGGTACATATAATTATACAATGAAGGAAAGTCTCCTGATGCCAGACATGTAGTTAACTAGTCTCTCTACCCCAGAGGCAACTATTATTCAATTTTATGCATATCCTTTCTAGAAATGATCTATGCTTGTGTAAACTTTTTTTTTTTAATGCCCCTTTTAATTTAATCCATTGTAGCTGAAAATCATCAAGCACAATAACTGATTTTAGACCAAGAGGAAATTTTGTAGGACAAAATACTGGCCCTGTTTAATGCAAAAGAGGCAAAGGTAAGGGGGTGCGGGAGAAGAGGGACAAATAAATATAGGTGAAATCTTAAAAAGATAATTAAAATCTGCTGAATATTAATAAAGTTTTACGCATTTCCAGTCTCAGAACTGTGAAGCTTTAAAGTGCATTAAGAGAATTGCAGGCACCATCAAATACCAAATTGACGGAATTCAGAAGAACAACAATCTGAAGCCTTATTTTTAAGAAGGCCTTTAAAAGATAAGGCAAGTGTGTGTTAGCTCTGCTATCTGGCCTTTTAATGAAGTTAAGTTACATGATTTTTAAGCATGCTCTGTTGAAAATTCCTTTTGAATAACAATAGAGAAATTAAAATACATAACTTGCAATTTCTATGAGTTGAATATGTAGAAGATAAAACTGGTACAAATACTGACTGAAAGCCGCTTAAGAAGAGCTGTCTGGTTACCTTGTATACATCGTAACATTCATTGTAGGTACTTTCATACATAAGGATTTAGTTCAGGAGTCTCAGGGCAAGTTAGATGAGCATCTCTGAATGAGCAATGCATGACAGGAATCACAAACCCGTACTGGTTTTGGTGAAGAAGGCAAAGGTAGTTCGTTGTCAGAGCAGGCATTACAGAAAATTTCCTTGTGTAAACTTTACAAATATACCCAAATATATATCATATAATGTAGCATTATATAAGTACAAACATACTGGGTGTACTATTTTGTACCTTGTTTTTAAATTTAAAAATAGATACTATAAATTGTTCCATAGTCACACATATATTAGTTAAAATATATAAACTGGAAAAATTCCTAGAATTGGAATAGGTAGATTAAAGCGTATGTATGTTTACAGCTTTTAAAACTTTTGTTTTATTTTGATAGGAGTGAGATAGGGATCTACGTTGCTGCATTTCCAGATTGCAGCTAGTTTTCTCCAACACTCCTGTGGACCAACAGATCTCTCGACACTGCTTCATAAAAATAGCTTTTATCATATAATAAAGTCCCGTTATATATATATAATAGGAATTTAATCTGTTCAATCAACTTGTTTACTCAGCTTTTAAAATTACCATAGCTTTATAATGTATTTTAATATATGATCAGGCTAGTCATCTATGTTTGCATGTTTATTTTTTGACCTAATTCTTAAAATTTATTTTTTTTTAGCCAAAAAATATCCTGGAACAGTTTTCTTTTTCTGGTATCACAATTTATAGAATGATTTATGGAGAATTAAAGTCATTACAACATACTGTCTCATAGAATAACAGGATATGCTATTATTTTAATTTGCCTGGTTATATTATTATTTGCATATCTTTAAGTGTTCCCCTTTATATTCTAAACTATCTCCATTGCTTGATTTACTTTAAACAATCCAGTAATAATATGCCCTAAAAAATTAAAAACTTCAATCTGCTTACATTATTATACCACACTGTTTCTTTCTCTCAATAAGTCTTAATTAGATTTTGAAAAATATATTCATAATTTTTATTATTTCACGGCTTTTTAAAAATTTGAAACAGAGTCTCACTCTGTAGACCAGGCTTGAGTGCAGAGGCATGATTATAGCTCACCTTCCAGGCTCAAGTGATCCTCCACCTCAGCCCCTCGATAGCTGGGACTATGGGTGCTGCTGCCACGTCCAGCTAATTTTTGTATTTTTTGTAGAGACAGTTTTGCTATGTTGCCCAGGCTAGTTAGTCTTCAACTCATGGGCTCAAGTGATCTGCTCGCCTTGGCGTTCCAAAGCGCTTGGATTACAGGTATGAGCCACCGTGCCTGGCAGCTTTTATATGTGAGTGTAATCAATTTATTCCACTAGTCCTTTAACTATTATTTTGTCAATTATTTTTGAGTCTCCTTGTGTTTAATAATTTATGTTATTTGCTTTTATTTATAAAAAATAGCTTGGCTGGGAATAAATACGTACCCTTTTGACTCTTGAACTTAGTTGACTTGCTTTACTGTCTTCTGGCAACAAAGATTTTGCATGACAAATGGAGTAGTTCCTTGTACATCCCACCCCATAGGTGAGTTGCCTTATTGGTTGATTTTTGCCTGGGTGCTTATAGTATCTTTTAAGTTAATCTTTGAAATTTTGAAGTTGATTGTTTTATATCAATTTCAGAGGGGTGCAATATGCCTCTTCAATCTTTTATAGAAGTTTTTTTCTATTACACTTTTTTGCAAACTTTTGTTTCATTTGTTTTGTTTTCTTTTTCAGCAATACCAATTATTCCTATTTTGGAACTCTTTTGCCTTTCATATTCTTTCATTTTCTCTCTGCTATCTGTACAGCGTTTTCTTTTTCATTTCATTTTGCTCAGTTTCCTCAATGTGATTCTTCATATTTATGACATTTTCACTAGTGTCTATATGTCCTTTTTGATATTTCTAATGTTTCCTTCATTTAAATCATGGTTTTATTTTTTCTATTTTATTTTTAATTTTATGGAAAAGCTATTTCCTCCTTGACTTTCATTTGCTTTTTAGAAATATGCTTTATAGGCCGGGAGCGGTGGCTCAAGCCTGTAATCCCAGCACTTTGGGAGGCCTAGGCGGGTGGATCACGAGGTCAAGAGATCGAGACCATCCTGGTCAACATGGTGAAACCCCATCTCTACTAAAACTACAAAAAATTAGCTGGGCATGGTGGTGTGTGCCTGTAG
>NW_016108059.1:121187-148753 GCF_001604975.1 Cebus imitator | reverse complement strand
AAACTCTGTCTCAAAAAAAAAAAAAAAAAAAAAAAAGAAATATGCTTTATAGTATAGTTTTTCTGGCATAGCTTTTGGCTTTTCATTTTTTCTTGAAGTATTTCTGTATATGTATTTATTTAATATATATCTATATTTATATGGAATATATATTATGCATCCATTAAGTATATTATATATGTAGTGCATTCCATATTTATACATTTCATGCTGGTTCATTTCTAGTTACTATTCATCTTAGAGTTAAGACTTTTGGGAAAAAACGTGAGGTAAAAGAAGATGGACCATCTAGCAAAATAAAAGAAAATATAGTCCTTCGATGTAAGAGCATTGAGAAAAAATTAAAAAGCCATAAGAAAAAGAATGATATAACAGCAAAAAGAGATAAATAGTGAACTGGTAGAGCTAAAAAAGAAACGAGAGAGAAAAATAAAAGCCCAACAGAAATCAAGACAACATTAGATGCTGCAAAGAATAGAATAGATGGCACAGAAACAGTCAATGGTGAAGAGAATAGGCTTGAAAAGCTATTTCATAATGGGCTGGCTATTTCTTTTGAAGATAAAATATAACAGAAGGGCTGCAAGAGTCAGCTGTGTTAATTAATTGTCTTTGTAGGCCTTACAAATTAAAGAAAAAAAAACCTTTTGTGGTTTAGATTCTGCTGTTATCTAGCAGAATATCTTTTTGGTCACATTGAAAGTTCCCATGTCACAGGATTGCTTATGAATTGATGTAGTGTGCTCCTTTTATCTTACCAAGAACAGGTCACCGTTCTCCATCTCATTTCTATCCTCTCACCCCAACAGGTGGGTTTTTCTTTCAATACATCATATTTTTCCCCCTTACTTATCTCAGTTTCCTTTGCCACAGTGTGTTGTCAAACAGCTATAAGTACTCTCAAGTGCTTTGCCTGCCGTGTACCCAGACCTTGCCTTTGCAAGTAAGGAGTTGTTGATTTCACGCCTCATCTGGTGATCTCCCTGTATTACTGCATCTGCATTAGCCCACTCTCAGCTTCCTCTCTCAATGAGCTCTAACACTCACTGCCTTTGGTCGACTTTTTGAAGTGTGGTTCATTATTGTGGCTGCATGCACATTTATTAGAGCATTCACACTACTCTAAAGAACTACTGGCAGGTGGGTCATGAGGTCAGGAGTTTGAGACTAGCCTGGAAAATATGATGATACCCCATCTCTACTAATAATACAAAAAAAAAAAATCAGTGTGTGATGGCGCACACCTGTAGTCCCAGCTACTCAGGAGCTGGAGGCAGAAGAATCACTTGAACCTGGGAGGCAGAGGTTGCAATGAGCCAATATCGCACCACTGCACTCCAGCCTGGGTGACAGAGTGAAACTCCGTCTCAAAATAAATAAATAAATACATACATACATAAAGAACTACCCCAGACTGGGTAATTTACAAAGAAAGGAAGTTTAATTATCTCACAGTTCCAGGTGGCTGGGGAGGCCTCAGGAAACTTATAATCATGATGGAAGTTGAAGGTGGGGGGCAAGTCCTTCCAAACATGACCACAGATCAGACATGGCAACCTACTGAATTTAAGCATATCAGTCTGCTGAGAAAAAGAAACTAACCAGGATTCCATCAGTAACAGCAAGTGAACAGGAAAAACCCAGTGCTGAATCCCTGCCCCACAGTGGAGTACAGGAAATGTGGCATATAAAAGACCCACTCCCGAGTGATGCTCATGGGGGGCCCAAGTCCTTCTGATTAAGGCCCAGTCTATGGGTGGTGTGAGGCCAGTAGTGATCCCCAGTGTGCCAGGCCCAGGTCTTCCCAGAGTTGAGTTGCTTGGGAATGCAGACCAAAGTGGGTAGTAAACTCCATCTATGGCTAAATAACTGGCACAAGACCAGTAGTCAACAAGTACCATAAGAGAAAGTTGAAAAGAATTTTGAAGAGAGAGTTCACTAGTAATAGTGAATTGTGCAGTGGTGGTTGAAAACCAAGGAACAATTGTAAGGCCACTTAAATGCCAGTTTTTGAATATAGCCAGGATTTTACCTGTTGCTGTGTCTTACCCACAAGACTGGGCTCCCCTGACATTGATACTTGTCCTAACCCCAACTAAGTTTGCTTTATTCTTTTTGCATTGTGCTTTGGTTGACCCCATTGTGGGCCCAAACTTTAACACACTGCTAGGCCCTGTAGAACTTCGTTCCCACTTTCAGCCATATTGTGGGAGCCCTGGCTTGGTTTCAGTACTCACTGGATTTTCAATGAAGAAAATATTTGCCAATTTTGCAATTGTACCTAGGCTAATTTTGCTGTAATTCCGTAAACAAGGAATAATGATGTTAGAGCAGTGGGTGCTCAAAAATTTGTTGAACACAGAACAAAGGAGGCTAGGCAAGCTGCCTAGGTTTGCGCAGTGAATGACAGGCAGAACTAAGTTTTAAACCCAGGTCTTTCTAACTCCAGGGCTCAAGCACTTAGTCACTGTGCTGTAAAGTTCCATTGGAAATCAGCCACGTACAACAGGGCTGGGTTTATGTTGCTCTTGTGTGCAAGTCTAATAGGAACCCAACAATAGGCAATCTCTATGGGCTTCTCTGACTCCTGAAAATAGTATAGAGAATTAAATAAATTACTTTATCCAAGGGACTAATTACGTGATTAAAGAAGTTTGTAGAGCTATTTAATTAATTCTTGCCTTCAAGTTAAAAATAGACTGCATTTAACTTAAATTTTCAATGGCTGTCCATGTTACATAATTTCTATAGGTAGCTAAGCATTAGAAATAACTTTGCTCAGTTAAAAAGGCGTAGGAGAAAGGGCAGGGGAGAACAGTGGTGAAAAAACAGTAAAATAAGGAACAGTGGAAGGCTCTACCATAAACAGTAAGGAAAGCATTTAAATTATACTACACAGCCTAAAGACACAAAACATTTCATTTCCCTTTGCATAAAACTGGTCTGACCTTCACAGTTCTGAAATAACAGGAAATATTTCTCTGGTAACTGTACTGCATTTTAGCCTGGTAGTTAAGCAGACTGCTCAGCATGAATAAATATAGTTTGAAATTGTTAGGGCAGATTTCTATGAAGAGTGCATGTTAAGCAGTAATATAAATGTAAGAGCTTACAGCAAAATGAAATTCATGCTATAAAGGTCAAACCTGCCTAAGAGAGACTTTTAGGTAAACTATTGGGTTGAAAAGCTGATTCCCGTTTTGTTTTAATAGTTGGTAACGTATGGTGGCTGAGGTGATGTGTTTCAGTTGAGTAGATCATGGAGCATTATCCTGCACTCAGTTGAGCATAAATGTGTCTGATTTCTGCAGGACTATGAAAAATGGCTGAATTCTCTCTTCCTGAATCTGAAATTAATGACTAAAAATGTTATCAACGAGGTAGGTGGTCAAAAAAATAGTGTAGGTACTTTATCTAGAAATGGTATATTTTTCCTTAAACACTGAGAATTTTGTGGGATAGTTTAGGAGGAGATATTTATGTAACTTTCTGTTTAGCTACAGTGTTAGCTAAAAACAACTTGAGATAAGAATTAGAGATGCTTATTTCATTTTTTTAATCTCCTCCTTGCTTCATTGAATTTGAAGTATATCATCAAGGCTTGTTTCTAACTGAGAAGATTGGCTGGGGTCACAGAACTTGTAGGAAGACCAGAAGATTCCTAATATCTGATCTGGATGGGGGTGTCAGCTACCAAAGGGGCTACAACCTTTGGGCATACTTACGTAATTCCTACATTTGTGTTAATTTTGTATTTAATTCATATATTTATGAAACATATTGAACCTCAGCTCTATACTATCCTTATTTCTAGAGATGAGATAAATGAAGCATAGTTTCTGGCTTCAAGGCTGTGTAGAGAGGGTGGGTTGGGTGAACAAGTGGATACATGTTATAACTCAGAGTGCTAAGGGAATGCTGAGGTTGTGAGGGAGCCCAGTCCTACCACCCAACCCAATCATAAGGAGGAGAGGGATTAGGGAAAAGCTTCTTGGAGGAGATGTGTTTTGAGGAAGAAAGATTCTTAATCTCTGGGCCTATGTCTTTTTCTGCAAACATTGGGAAATTGCCACCTATCCTTCAGGGTTGTAGTGAGAATTATACCAGGTAGCATGTGTAAGAAAGCCTGGAACACGTAGGCTCTCCATGTTTTCATTATGATCACTGTGGATGGCTTTATCTTCTCTCTTTCTAGCCTGAAATGCATGAATTCCAAAATCTGAATGAGAAAATTAAATTAATATTAGACCAGTTTGACTCTTAGGCCAACTACATAAAAAAGAACAATCTAAATTATCCACCACTCTGATTATGGAAAGGAAGAGATATGTATTAGTTTCCTGTTGCTGCTGTTACAAGTTACCACAAAATTAATGGCTTAAAACAAAACATTTATCTCACATTTCTGGAGGTCAGAAGTCTGAAATAGTTTTACTGGGCTAAAATCAGGATACAGTAAGACTGGTTTGTTTTGGGGGCTTTAGGAGAGAATCTGTTTCTTTTTCTAGCTTCCAGCAGCTGTTCATATTCCTTGAATTATCACTGAATCACCCTAATCTCTGCTTGCACGGTCGTCATATTAACTTCTCCTTTCTCTGACATCCTAATTTTCTTTTATAAGGATACTTGTGATTACATGAACCCACCTGGTCAATCTAGGTCAATCCCATCTTAGGACCCTTTACATAATCATATCTCCAAGGTTCCTTTTGTTAAATAAATTAATGTTTATAAGTTCTGGGGATCGGAACATGAACATCTTTGGGACCATTATTTAGCCAACCACAAGATGTAAAGATCAGAGGAGAGTATCTTTGCTTGCAGTGCTACAGCATTTTGTCCCTGACAATGTTTGTCTGCCCTTAATATGTTTGGGCCATTGGAGTGGCTCACAAAGAGAGATGCCTATCAGAACTCTTGGGCTACTGACAGCTACCTCACGGATGTTTAAGCTTAGCAAGCCAATGGCAAGTCTTACTGGTTGGCCTTGAATTTAGAATCCTGTCCCATTCTCACATCAATTTCATATGTTAATTGCTATTAGATAATATTTCTTAATTTAAATCTGTGTAACAGCCATGTTATAGGCAAAGTATGAAGAGAATGACAGTAGACTAAAAACTCTGGGTAACATTTGAATTTAATGCAGTGATGTTATTTGAGCACAATACATTTGAGAGCTTGTGTTGACTATGACTGAGGCAGACATGTATTTGTTTCATAACACGAAACTGCAAGTCATGTCATATTGCTTTATTTTTCTAAGTCAAATTATATCTAAGCCTCTGTTCACATAGGTTAGCAAGACAACCAATATCAGTCATGACTGGGAAAGCCCTCTCTCACCTGAACAAATCCTTGAGAGTTTAATCAGGCCAGAAATCTGGAGTAAGGGCTCTGGTTTTCTGTGAGTATCGTTAAGCAGACCATGCTCATTGTTTCAGTCCAGTTGGAACATTTAAAAGTGGGTTGGTCAGTTGTGCAGAGCATCAATTTTCTCTATGAACAACTAGTCCAGTGGAAATTTTTCTGTAGCAGACAAGGCTGTAACTCCTAGGATTCATTTTTATTGCAGTCAGCCTAATGAGAACACTGTATTAGAGAGAGATTCTGTTCTCTTCTCTACCCCTAATTCTGAGATTTCCAGTTGTTTCCTAACCCACCTGCAACCTCACCCCTTAGAACAAAACTCCATTTCCTCTTCGAGACTTTGCATTCTCTCACTTAAATTACATGAGATAGTATGTGTGAGAAAGTCTGACTCACGTTGGCACTCCAAGTTTTCATTGTGATCATTGCTGCTTTCCTCAGGATTTAAAAAACAAAAGCTTCTTAACTATCTTCTTAACAGTTTTTAACTGGGATAGTGGCAGTCCTAAAATGTATAAATGCAAAGTTCAGCTGGCCTTTTTATTTTTGTGTGATGTTTTATATGAAATTAAGGCACAAATAATTTTTTCAAGATGGTGAGTCTGTTAAAATAGTTAATGGCTTGGCTGGGTGCAGTGGCTCATGCCTGTAATCACAGCACTTTGAGAGGCTGAGGCAGGTGGATCACCTGAGGTAAGGAGTTTGAGACCAGCCTGGCCAGCATGGCAAAACCCTCTCTCTACTATAAATACAAAAATTATCTGGGTGTGGTGGTGGGTGCCTATAATCCCAGCCACTCTGGAGGCTGAGGAAGGAAAATCTCTTGAACCTAGTGGCGGCCAGGGGGATGGGGAAGAAGAGGGGCAGGGGAAGAGGTTGCAGTGAGTTGAAATTGTGCCACTGCACGCTAGCCTGGGTGAAAGAATGAAACTCTGTCTCAAAATAAATGAATTAATTAAATAGTTAGTGGCTTAAAAGTGAATTGTTGGCCCTGTGCACATCTAGACTATAGGAAAATAATGTGTTAGTTCAGTTTTCAGCTTTTCATTCTCTCATGTAAATCTTTTTTCCTTTCTCAGCCACTTCGCCCTTTCAATACACTACTCATGTCAGCTGTCTTCAAAGACACCAGGGAAATAATGTTCCCAGAAATTTTCACATGTAATACCCAAGGTATGCATTTTAAACATTTATTTAGATATGATTGATCAACTCATGAAAGCACATAAACTCTTGTAAATATTGTATAATCATTTTACCAGAAGAAGGTAAGAGAGCAGTTTCTTGATGATTTATCCTTTTCTCATTGGCTTAAGCTCTCACCCAAAACCTGTTGGTTCATTTTAGTGGAAAGGTTAAAATGAATTCACTTTCAAATGTTACAGCTTAACTAGAAATAATTTTAGGAGTTCATGATTAGGTACATGTAACTTTATTTATTAATTAAAATTTCTTGTATTAAAATCATCTAGACTCATGTACTCCTCTGGTTAGGCACTTAACACTTACGATACACATTGGTAATTTCTGCTGAGACTCTTTCTTACTGGTATGTTCAGCCTTGTGGTATCTATGGTCTCTATTTAACTTGACACTTCTGGTAAAAATTTTCCCTGCCACATCCTGGTGGCTTCTTGTTTTGGCTCTCAGTTATTTTCTAGATTGTTGTTTCCAGTCATCATGTCCTCCATAAGAAGAACTATGACACCCAGGTTGGTGGGGAATGAGACAGCTTTCCTGTTGTCCTATGATTTGCTAGTGTTGGGAAAAGCTCATAGTTTCCATAAGCCTTAGAGTTCTCCTAAGCTGCATGGAATATTATAGAGTATGTTTTCCTGGAGAATTATAACATAGTTTTCTTGTGGCTGTCAGACCACTTTAGTGCATTTTGAAGAAGCATTAAACCATATTGTGAAAATTATGCAAAGAATATCACACTCAGTGGGTTACCATCACCTTTGAGATAGTTCTTTTTCTTCTCCTCTCTCTAGAGTGAAGAATTGTGCCAATGAATAAAAAGGAATTTAAAAAATTATGTAAAAGTGAAAAGTATTGTTTTTGTGAAAGCAACTCTGAAATACAGCCATTCGAAAAAGAAATATTTAATAAATTCAGGATAGGTTTGTTTAAATTCTAAGTTTAAAATGACTTACAAATATAGTGAAAAAATTTAAAAAAATTGTTTATACTATTGAATAAACATTGAGTGAGGCAGTGAGGTGTGTTGAAATTGGGCTACTATTTATTACGATTATTTGTTAAATTTTGGTTTTCCATTTTAGATGGTGTACCTCCTTCAGCCAGGAATGGGCTTCATTGTCCTTGCCATGGATGAGGTAAGAGTAGAGTTTCTCATCTACAACTCAGTAGATCTCTGACTCCTCTTTGACCAGCAGTTTCTGGTTGGTCTGTTTGTTTACTGGTGTATCTTTGTTATTCTTCTTTAAGACTTTCAGAATCACCCTTTTATGTAGAAAATTTTTCATTCTTGATCTAATATGAGGTGGTTATATACACACATATGGGTTATGTTCTGCTTATTTACATTTAGAATTTTGACAACTACTTTTGACTTAAAACCTGTCATTTTATTAGTAAGCTTTTCATTTTTAATAATTTCTCCTTGCTGTATGCTGAGATGTTTATTTAAAAAATGTGTTTACATATGTAAGTCATGATTTGAGATACTTTAAGATTTAATGTCTGTTTGACTCCCCCTCTAAGAGATGCAGAGGTGAGTATGATTCCTCTTTTTCTTACTTTCACTCCTACTTCTTTCCTTATATTACCTGAAGTGGATTCTATTATCATTTCTAAATTGACCTATTACATTTATGTTTTGTTCTATAGCACTTCTAATTCTCACAGTTGGGTAGTATCTGTACAGTTTTTCTCCATTCTTCTCTAAGTTTATACTATAGTAGTTGTCTTAAAGAATACATAATGCCAATTTTGTCTATTCATTTGATTTTTTCCTACTTTAGGGCAATTTTATTTTATTATACCTTTGAATATTATTCTGTTATGTTTCTTATTTAGAAATGTCAATTATACACATGTTGGATTTCCTTTGGCTCCAAAATGATAATTTTCCTTCTAAAGGAAAATTTCCTTCTAAAAGAAAAGCTAAAGGTGTTCTTTTTGTCTTGGTATCTTTCCTATATTTTTCTGTTTTTGGAAATGGTTTTTTTCCTTTTGATGCCTCTAATGTAACCTTCATTTATGTAATAGTTTTATTTTTCCTTTCTGTTATTTTCACTCTGACACATAACTTTTTATTACCTTTATTTTCTCATCTTTTCCCTTGAGTCCTATTATGTCCTGTCTGAACTCTTGTTTCAAAGGGGTTATAATTTTTTAAATTCCTGATATTTTAAGAGTACTATTTTTTGTGTGCCTGATTTATGTATTAATCTTCTGCCTGATTAGTGTCTCAGTCTTACGTATTTTTTGTTTTCTGTTTGCCATGTTCTTTTCTTTAGATTTTAGTACTGTCTTTGTACATGCCCAGGCTGATTTTTTTTGACTGTTATTCATCTTTAATGCACAACTGAATCAGCTGTTTGATGATGGATAGCATAGAGGAAGGCTAAGTAGAGTGCAGCAGGTAGTTTGAATTTTAGGCCTTGACTTTGAATACTTTCTCACTAATACTCTACCCTATGAATACAAATCAACTATAAGTTAGTAAGAAATTTCTCTGACACATAGGGAAGCCACAATTTTATTTATTTACTCTATTATCTATCTATCATATTCTTTCATTTCTTCCTTCCTTCATTCCCTTCTTTTGATTTTCTTCCCTTTTCTTTCTCTTTTTTTCTTCTTTTCTTTCTTTTTTGGTAGCAATTTTTTTTCTTGCCAATAGTAATGTCTCTACCATCCTGTTTCACCCACAGCAGCTCTCTTGAAAAGGGGCATGTCTGTATGCTTTCTTATTCAGCCTGATAATGTTGCCACTCTGTGGTATAAAGTAAGGTTTACCGAGGGTTCCACAACATTTGTATGTAATTCAGTTGGCCATTCAAATAAAGAATGTTTCTTTTTGTCTTGGTATCTTTCACCTACTGTGATAAATGCCTCACTCAAAGCCTGGAGATTGCTATGTCTGTCATGGAGCACTCCTTTATCTTTGTATTATTTTCACTGCACTTGACAGCAGCTGTGGTTTAGCACTGTGGTTGTTGTTTCATATGTTGTGGTTTAGGGTTGTGTTTTTTTCTTAGCATATTAATGATATATTGTTATTAAAAAACTACTCCAAATTTAGACTTAAACAAAGTTTATTACTTCTTCTAATTCTGTTGATTGACTGGGCAGTTCTGCTCTTTTCACCTGGGTTCACTTTAGTGTCTGTGGTCAGCTGGTGGCTCACCTAGGATGGCTGAAAAAGATGAAATGTCTGGCCTCTCTGTCCACATGATTTTTCATCCTGGGTGTCTTCACAGCGTGGAGATCTCTGTGTACCACGGGGGTGAGAAGCTGCAGACCTCTGATGACTGAGGCTAGCAAGGCACATAGCATCAGTTCTTCTGCATTCTATTGGTCAAAGCAAGTCAGAGGACTAATCCAGTTTCAAGGGGAGGCGAAGTCACATTCAAAATAGGTGTGCATCAACGGGTAGGAGGATTATTGTGCCTTTCTTTGGGCAAATAATCTACTATCAGGTTCATCTATTGATTTGTTTTTTGACCTTATTTTTATTTGGTTTCATAGTAAAGAATAGAGCAAAGAGTATCCTGCTGCCTTTAACAGGAAGTCAAAGTATTATTAATTTTAATGGTGAAAAATAATTTCAACAACTTAATGTTATACCTTTTTTAGTGACATAGCACATTTTATTTTTCTACTTTTTAAAGATTATAAAATAGAACTTAAGAAATGTCTCCACATGTAGGTAACAGCTTCCAGTAATAGCGCAAGGATACTAAGACCTTGTATGGGAAAGTATTTATTGGTTCATATGATATAGAGTGAGAAATTTTGGAATGGAGGCAAGGAAGCCTGGCTTCTACTTTTGATTGTAATTCTCTAAGTCTAGCTTTGAGATCTTAAGAAAATCAGTTTAGTCTCTCATTAACTGCAATGAGGAAGTTCCTAAACTATAAGGTCATAGAAGTTACCTGTGGAATTTGCTAAAAAGTCAGATTCCTGGTCCCTTTTCTCCTTGACATTTTGACTCAATAGGTCAAAAATAAGGTCTAAGAATCTTATTTTTAAAATAAGCACTTTAAAAAAAGACAAGATTCAAATAAACACAATGAGAAATGACAGAGGGCATCTTACCACTGACTCGGCAGAAATTCAAATGATCACCAGAGAATATTACGAATACCTCTATGCACACAAACTAGAAAATGTAGAAGTGGATAAATTCTTCTACATTATATAGCCTCCCAAGACTGAACCAGGAAGAAACCAAATCCTTGACCACACCAATAATGAACTCTGAAATGAGGCAATAATAAATAACCTACCAACCAAAAAAAAGTGCAGGACCAGATAAATTTACAGCTGAATTCCACCAGATGTACAAAGAAGAGCTGGTATCATTGCTGCTGAAAGTACTCTAAAAAACTGGGGAGGGAAGACTCCTCCCTAATTAATTCTGTGAGACCAGCATCATCCTGATTCCAAAACCTGGTAGACACACAACAAAAAAAGAAAACTTTAGGTCAGTATCTCTGATGAACATTGATGCAAAAATCTTCAACAAAATACTGGCAAACTGAATCCAGTAGCACATCAGAAAGCTTATCCATCACAATCAAGTAGGCTTTAACCATAGGAGCAAAGTTGGTTTAACATATGCAAATCAATAAATGTGATTCATCACAATCACAGAACTCGATACAAAACCACAGTATTATCTCAATAGATGCAGAAAAGGCTTTCAATAAAATTCAACACCCCTTCATATTAAAAATTTTCAGTAAGCTAGATATTGAAGGAACATATCTAAAAATAATGAGAGCCATCTCTGATAGAACCACAGCCAACATTATACTGAGTGAATGAAAGCTGGATGCATTCTTAAAAACCAGCACAAGACAAGGATGTCCTCTCTCACCACTTTTATTCAACATAGTATTGGATGTCACAGCCAGGACAATCAGGCAAGAGAAATAAATAAAGGGCATCCAGATAGGAAGAGGAAGTCAAACTATTCCTATTTGTAGACAATATGATCCTGTATCTAGAAAACCCCATAATCTCAGCCCCAAAGCTCCTTAAGTTGATAAACAGCTTCAGCAAATTCTCATGATACAAAATCAATGTGTAAAAATTATTAACATTCCTATACGCCAAAACAGTCAAGCTGAGAGCCAAACAGAAACACAATCCCATTTACAATTGCCATGAAAAAGAAAAAAATAAAAAAACCTAAGAATACAGCTAACCAGGGAGGTGAAATAGCTCTACAAGAACTATAAAACACTGCTCAAAGAAATCAAAGATGACACAAATAAATGGAAAAACATTCTATGCTCACGGATAGGAAAAATTGATATTGTTAAAATGGCCATACTGCCCAAAGCAATTTAGAGGTTTAATGCTATTCCTATTAAACTATAATTGACATTCTTCACAGAGCTAGAAAAGACCATTTTAAAATTCATATGGAACCAAAAAAGAACCCAAATAACCAAGGTAATCCTAAGCAAAAAGAAGAAAGCTGAAGGCATCATGCTACCTGATTTCAAACTTTACTACAGGGCTGCAATAACCAAAACAGCATGGTGCTAGTGCAAAAACAGACACATAGACCAATGGAATAGAATAGGGAGCCCAGAAATAAGGCTTCACACCTACAACCATTTGACCTTTGACAAAACTGACACAAACAAGTAATGGGGAAAGGGCTCCCTATTCTATAAATGCTGTTGGGATAAGTGGCTAGCTACATGCAGAAGATAGAAATTGAACCCATTCCTTACACCATATACAAAAATTAACTCAAGATGGATTAAGGACTTAGATGTAAACCCCCAAACCATAAAAACCTTGGAAGACAACCTAGGCAATACCATTCTGTACACAAAACTGGGCACAGATTTCATGATGAAGATGCCAGAAGCAATTGCAACAAAAGTAAAAATTGACAAATGGGATGCAATTAAACTAAAGAGCTTCTGCACAGCAAAAGAAACTATCAACAGAGTAAATAGACTACCTAAGGAATGGGAGAAAAATTTTGCAAACTAGGCATCTGACAACGAACTAATATCCAACATCTATAAGGAACTTAAATTTACCGGGGTGAGGGAGGACTATAAAAAAGTGGGCAAAGGCGGTGGCTCATGCCTATAATCCCAGCACTTTGGGAGGCTGAGGTGGGCGGATCACCTGAGGTCAGGAGTTCCAGACCAGCCTGACCAACATAGAGGTGTCTCTACCAAAAATCCAAAAAATTAGCCAGGTGTGGTGGTGCATGCCTATAATCACAGCTACTTAGAAGGCTGAAGCAGGAGAGTCTCTTGAACCCAGAAGGCAGAGGTTGCAGTGACCGAGATCACACCATTGCACTGTAGCCTGGGTAACGAGTGAAACTCCGTCTCAAAAAAAAAAGTGGGCAAAGATCATGAACAGACACTTTTCAAAAGAATACATACATGCAGCCAACAAGCATATGAAAAAAGCTTAATATCACTGATTATTAGAGAATTACAAATTGGAACCACAATGAGATACCATCTCACACCAGTCAGAATGGCTATTATTAAAAAGTCAAAAAATAACAGATACTGGTGAGGTTCCAGTGAAAAAGGAATGCTTATAAACTTTTGGTAGGAATGTAAATTAGCTCAATCATTATAGAAGATAGTGTGGTGATTCCTCAAAGAGCTAAAAACAGAATTGCCATTTGACCCAGCAATTTTATTACTGGATATATACACAAAGGAATATAAATTGTTCTGTCATAAAGATACATGTATGTTTATGTTCATTGCAGCACTATTCACCATAGCAAAGACATGTAATCAACCTAAGTGCCCATCAGTGATAGACTGCATAAAGAAACATATAGTACATATACACCATGGAATACGATGCAGCCATAAAAAAGAATGAGATAATGTCTTTTGTAGGAACATAGATAGAGCTAACACAGGAACGGAAAAACAAATTCTGCATGTTTTCATTTATAAGTGGGAGCTAAACGTTGAGAATAAGTGGACACATAGAGGGGAACAATACACACTATTGTTCCTTTATATGAAGGAGGGAGAGTATCAGGAAAAATAACTAATGGACACTAGGCTTAATACTTAGGTGACAAAATAATCTGTACAACAAACCCCATGACACAAGTTTACGTGTATAACAAACTGGCACATGTATCCCAAACCTAAAAGTAAAAAAAATATAAGCACTTCTTATAATTTCATTGCCAGAAATGGTGACTATACTTTAAGAAATATTTTATACTATAGGTTTAATAGAACTTTGGAAACCTCAGAACCTGTTCCTACTTTCAAAATTTTATTAATTATGAAATGCATACTTAAAATGTTTGTTTGCTGAGCAATGATTAGCTCTCTGTCTGCATCATTTGTAACATCTTTGAGAATAAACATTCTAAGTTGTATGCAATGCTTTTGCATGTTATTTTGTAAATAAAAGAAAAATTAGTTTCTCATGACCATTATTACATCTGTTGATTTAAACAAAGTACACATTTTTGTGATTCTCAACTTCATATCAGACTTTTCTTCCCCACCACATGAAATTGAAATAACATAATATCATTAATATTACAATGAATCCTAGAGACATAGGGACCAATGTTTAAGGAGTTGAAAACCTATACCTCACACTGTCTAATATGTGAAAGCATTAGGTTATCTTTTAGGGAAATTACTTATTATCACTCAGACATATCCCATTCACTCCAAAGTTGGTCCTAAGCAATGACAAGTGAAAATTATTAAAATGAAATGTGCATATATTATGTGCTCAGCCTACTAAATAAAGCAATTTATTTTTTGATATAAGAAAATAGAGTTCAACGACTTAACATTAAATGGTCCAAGGTCAATGTCACCAACATGCAATTTGCAATTGAATAAGAGATCAGGACATATGATTTAGTAAAGAGCTACTGTAGGAAAATCCACTTGCAGAGTTTTGTGGGTTTTGTTTTTTAAACTTTATGGGCCACATTTTTAGCTTGAGGATGATACAGAAATGGGCCACATATGGCCCCTGTTTATGATAAAAACATATGTCAAACTATGAATAAGATTGATTCCTGGTTTTAAACATTGTGTTGGTAATTTAGCTGACAACTCTTTTTTGGTTAGGCAACTCTCTATTTGGCCACTTGATGGCAGCATTTACTATGTGCTAACATTGAACGCCAAATTTCTTTTCCTCCTTTAGGTTGTTCAGCCTCGTTTAACATTGGTAGTAGAAAAGATTGATAGCAATGCAAATGTATTTATAACCACGAGAGATAGTCACCTTCCACCCCAATTAGCCTTTGCATTGATTTACTGAGGAAAAACATCTATTACTGAAAAAGTCTTATAGATTAGTGTTGCATTATTTTGTTACAGTTGAAATATCTGTAGGAAAAGTGATCTCACAGATCTCATTTTAATCTAACCAAAAATGTACTCTCCCAATAATTAAAAAAAAAAAAAGATTTATCATTGAGAATGCAGCTCTGGTTCAGAATACTATACTGCAGTTTTTTTCCCCTTAAAGCTATATACTTAGGTATTTGAATATTTTTTAATAATGAGCTTGTGTCACATTTTGGTCTTTAAAAAGAGATTTATTCATGAGCTGTTGCTTGGATAAAGCCATTGATCTATAAAAAAATTTCCTATTTCTCAATTTCTTTGTGAGAATGTAATTATGAGCTGAACTAGTCTTTTAAAAAAATGAAAGAGCATACTGCTTCCTGAAATACATTTTTGTACCCCCAAAATAATGGAGCTGCAGTTGATACTTTTCCTGCATAAAAAAACTTTACCAGTAATGATTCTGTAAAAATCCTAGCAACCACTTTCTAGGGGAGGCCTTACTAGGAGAACTCCCATTTGAGATTTACATAGAGCACAAATTGGTAGAGATTTATAAGGTGGTTACAATTTAGTGCTTTTGGCTTGAAAGGAGGGAATAATTTTTTTGTTTTTAAACCACGCCTTCTTCTTTTCTGGCCCCTTATTTATCCTAAAAAATAATGGCATTTGGAAGAGTTTGGTGCCTTTTTTTGTGCCATTATTGGAAAAGATTCTCATAATATATTGTCATTTGAATTTATATGTTAGAACAAGGTTAAGGTACTCAACAGTAGAGTTGTAAAGGAGGTTCTTCTGGGGCCACCGGGGCTGCATAAATGGCAAGAATGTAACACGGGAAGTCTTAGACCATGAGTTTATATAAATATCTTTGTGGGTGTATATAAATATTCTGGGGTGGCAATTCCAGCTTTGTTATTTTCACAGGCTCAACTCTATTTTCCCGAGCTCTGTGTATGTTTACTTACATACAATTGTACATTTCCTTCTGTTTATATACAGTTGGGTTTTCTGGCCAATAAGGAGATTTATGTTCCACACACACTCTTCCTATAGCTCATCTCATGCTAGTTAAAAGTTTTTTATATAAGAAAACTAATGCAAGGCTATTGAAGAAACCTTAGAAAAGATGGGTAAGTGAAAACAAATAAAACTACGTAATATCCTACCATGCTATATTATTTGTTATAGTCTAGCACTCTCTTTCTCTCTCTATATATGTATGCACACACACATACACACACTCATAAATACAAATCTATATTATAAAAATTAAAGCAAACATTAGTTTTGCATAGGTTTTCCCAACCAAACTGAGCACAATTTCTATTGCTGTACAATTCATCTTGATTCCTCTTCTTTTTAACACAAGCATATATTTCTTATGCTTACTACTTGGCTTGGACCCCTGGTATGATTGTATACCTGTGGGAATTCATACCGAGGACCCAACCCCAGATGGCCTGATGACAACAGAGAATACTTTCAAAATTATATAGGAAGTTTAATCCAAGATTTGACAGGCATAATTGCTGATATGTTCAGTTTCAGATGAAATCAATGTGGAAAAGAAAAAGGAAATAATAGCTCTGACAGCTTTCCCAATCTGCAGCATTTGCTGTCTGTAAAGTCTTGTTAAATTCTAGCCAGCAGTTTAGGAAGGAAAGGCTGAAGTGAACATACTAAAGAGGGGCTGACTGTCCTTTTAGGAGAGGCTTGCTTTCAATCTGCCTGGTGCTCGGAGATATTGAGTGCCCACAGGACAATGCTGTCCCTCTCACAGATGATGAAAGATACTGGGAACTTCTTACCTCTAAATGCCAACTGTAAGTTGCAACAGCCTCAACAGCAGCCATCTGACCGATTGCTCAGTGTGTGTGTGTGTGTGTGTGTGTGTGTGTGTGTGTGCAACACACCCTGCATTCATGCACATTGTTTCATTTATGTTGGCTCTTCTGGTTAGCATAGTCTAATCAAAGGCCAACTACTGGAACTTGGATCAGTGTACCTGGCCTCCCAGTGTGTCGTGTCAGAATACAGGGGCCTAGTTTAATTATAGTGAGATGTACTCCATTATCCTCAGCTGTATCTCCTTTAAAGCAGAACCAAAAGGTCTCGGAAAAGAGAGTGAAGCATAGTGCTAGTGATTTGGTCTGAGGTTGTGAATAGAGAAAATGTGAAGGTTATAGAGCTGCTCCTGCTTACCATAACATTTTGGGGATCTCCCTAAATTCTGAAGCATACTTAGGGTCTAGCAAGTTTGATCCATTGGCTTGGTAAGCCCTGTAGCCTAAAGACTGGTTCTGGGCTTAGAACAGGAGAGTGCTATGCCAGAATTTTTTTTGTTGTTTTGTTGTTATGCCATTTGCAACTGTTGAACTTATATGACTTTTTTTAAATCTGTTCAATAAATTACCCAGAGAGTTGAAATTGGCATTGATTTTTAATTTCTACAGAAGTTATTACAAATATATATCAGTGTCAATTAAAACAGTTTCATTGCCTACTACATATAGGAAATCAAATTTCATAATGGCATTTAGCATGTGGGCATTAGTACTGATTTCAGAGATTAAAGGTCGTTGATGATTAGGCTCTGAGTTTAAATAAAATGATATATTTTTTCCTCTTCCTCCTAGATTGCAAACATGATGGACAGGAAATGCAGGCATGAGTTAGAATTACCTAGTAAAAGAAATGTTGATGCCTGTTTTCTGTTTGCCTTCTTTCTTGCATTCCATCCTCGATAATTGCAAAGATAATTTGAAGGTAAATATATATATATGTATATTTTTTTTGAGATGGAGTTTTGCTCTTCTTGCCCACGCTGGAGTGCAATGGTGAGATCTCGGCTCACTGCAACCTCTGCCTCCCGGGTTCAAGCAATTCTGCCTCAGCCTCCTGAGTAGCTGGGACTACAAGGCACATGACACCATGACTGGCTAATTTTTGTATTTTTAGTAGACATGGGGTTTTACCATATTGGCCAGGCTGGTCTCAAATTCCTGACCTCAGGTGATCTGCCCACCTCCACCTCCCAAGGTGCTGGGATTACAGACATTTTTTTGGGGGGCAGGGGGCAGATCTTACTCTGTTACCTAGGCTGGAGTGCAGTGGTATGATCTCGGGTCACTACAGCCTCTGTCTCCTGGGTTCAAGCAATTCTCCAACCTCAGCCTCCCGGGTAGCTGGGACTATAGGGATCCACCACCACGCCTGGCTAATTTTTATATATTTTTTTGGTAGAGACAAAGTTTCACCATGTTGGCCAGGCTGGTCGCAAACTCCTGACCTCAAGTGATCCACCCTCCTTGGCTTCCCAAAGTGCCGGGATTATAGGTGTGAGCCACTGTGCCCAGCCTATATCACTGGTTTAACAGTGAGAAAAACCATTCCAATATGAGTAATAAAATACAAATGGGGAATCTGGCTTTGATTTACAAAAATGACATGAATAATAATAGTTTAAATTTATTATCGTATGATAACTTAAATAAAATAGTGTTCCCAAATTTATTTTTCCCTTATTGAAGTTGCTTTGTAGGATTCTTCCTCTAAGTTCTGTTTCCCATCTTGCATTTTCAATTCTCCATCCTTCTGTCATCATTACCATCACTACTAAGTTTGTAGTTTCTGAGAATTTTGCTTCTTTTCTAGTGTGTCCCAGTAAGAAAAAATCAGTTCATTCTCAAGCTGTAATCAGTGGTCTGAAAGAGTTCTGGTTCTCACTGCATCTTCTTGTACATGTCAGTTCTCCAGGCCAAGCCTTTCTCAATTGCAAAATGAGGGCAATGAACTATTTTATTTCTGTGGTTACTTTTAACACCAAACCACACTAAATCATGTAATTCTAAGTTTAGTTTCTTTGCCTCTATGAAAATTTTTTAAAAGTGTTCACTTGGCTTTCTCTTTATTTTTTAACAACAACCACCACTAAACAAGTAAGTATAGGAAGTTCTGTCACAGCATGCATTTTTATCAATAGAAGGGGGCATGATATTTTTGTTTTCTTGGGAAACATGATTTATATTAGGGAGAATGCTATTATGATGTGGTGTCTCCTGGGCAACTCAGACACTTTGAGCGTTCTAATGTTTTTTCCATCATAATAACTGTGATAACAATAACATGATTTAGGCATTAAATATGTATAAAAGGGCCAGACAAATAAAAATACTGGTCATAAGAAGAAAGAAACCACACTTTTTTTTTTCAACATTAATTACTCTTTCTTTCTCCTTCCTTCCTTCTTTCTTTCTTCCTTCTTTCTTTCTTTCTTACTTTCTTCTTTCTTTCTTTCTTTCCTTCTTTCTTCTTTCTCTTTCTCTCTCTCTCTCTCTCTCCCTTCCTTCCTTCCTTCCTTCCTTCCTTCCTTCCTTCCTTCCTTTCCTTTAAGTTCTTGGATACATGTACAGAACATGTAGGTTTGTTACATAGTTATACATGTGCCATGGTGATTTGCTGCATCCATCACCCCATCATCTACATTAGGCATTTCTCCTAATGCTATCCCTCCCTTACACCCCTCCCCATCCAACAGGCCCTGGTATATGATGTTCCCCTCCTTTATCCATGTGTTCTCATTGTTCAACTCCCACTTACGAGTGAGAACATGCAGTGTTGGGTTTTCTATTCCTGTGTTAGTTTGCTGAGAATGACGGTTTCCAGCTTCATCCATGTCCCTGCAAAGGACATGAACTCGTCCTTTTTTATGGCTGCATACTATTCCATGGTGTATATGTGCCACATTTTCTTTTTTTTTTCTTTTTTTTAAATTTGGGAAAATGACATTTATTTATTATTTTTTATATTTATATTTATTATTATATCTTAAATTCTGGGCTACATGTGCAGAAGGTTATGGTTTTTTACATAGGTATACATGTGCCATGGTGATTTGCTGCGCCCATCACCCTGTCATTTACATTAGGTATTTCTCCTAATGCTATCTTTCCCCTATCCCCTCACCTACTGCTATCCCTTCCCCGACTCCCACCCTCAACAGGCCCTGGTGTGTGATGTTCCCCTCTCAGTGTCTATGTGTTCTTATTGTTCAACACCCACTTATGAGTGAGAACATGCGGTGTTTGGTTTTCTATTCTTGTGTCAGTTTACTGAGAATGATGGCTTCCAGCCTTATCCACGTCCCTGCAAAGGACGTGAACTCATTCCTTTTTATGGCTGCATAGTATTCCATGATGTATATGTGCCACATTTTGTTTATCCAGCCTATCATTGATGGGCATTTGGGTTGGTTCCAAGTCTTTGCTATTGTGAAAAGTGCCACAATAAACATACTTGTGCATGTGTCTTTATAATAGAATGATTTATAATCCTTTGGGTATATACCTAGTAATGGGATTGCTGGGTCAAATGGTATTTCTATTTCTGAATCCTTAAGGAATCACTACACTGTCTTCCACAATGGTTGTACTAATTTACACTCCCACCAACAGTGTAAAAGCAGTCCTATTTCTTCACATCCTCTTCAGCATCTGTTGTCTCCTGATTTTTTAATGATTGCCATTCTAACTGGTGTGAGTTGATATCTCAATGTGGTTTTGATTTGCATTTCTCTAGTGGCCATTGATGATGAGCTTTTTCAATATGTTTGTTGTCTGCATAAATGTCTTCTTTTGAGAAGTGTGTTCATATCCTTTGCCCACTTTTTGATGGAGTTGTTTGTTTTTTCTTGTAAATTTGTTTAAGTTCTTTGTAGATTCTGGATATTAGCCCTTTGTCAGATGGGTAGATTGCAAACATTTTTTCCCATTCTGTTGGTTGCTGGTTCACTCTAATGATTGTTTCTTTTGCTATGTAGAAGCTCTTAAGTTTAATTAGATCCCATTTGTCTATTTGGCTTTTGTTGCTATTGCTTTTGGTGTTTGAGTCATGAAGTCCTCCTGGCCCATGCCTATGTCCTGAATGGTGTTGCCTAGGTTTTCTTCTAGGATTTTTATGGAAACCCTATTGATTTTGAGCACTATTTAGATGTGAAAAAAAAAATTGATTTGCTTTATTATATTTTGAACTTATGTCTATAAAAAATGTTTATAACTAAAGTGTCTGGAGAACATTAGCATTATTAATCTATGTCTAAAGGCCTCCAGTACAGAACAAAATCAAAAACTGGTTTGAAAAGATTTATGAGAGACAAACCTCTGCTGAGACCAATGTAGTTTAGACAAGAAGAGAGAAAAGAAAGATAAAGTATGGAAAAAATTGCCAAATAATGAGAGATAGCACAGAATTTAACATAAGAAAAATATTATTAAAATATATGCAGACAGTTCAAAGCATAGATGCAATGAGTGATTTCTGAAAATGTCAAAATTGATATGAGGAAAAAGAACAAAAAGAAATAGACCAATAATCATTCAAAAAGCAGCCATAGAGATCAAAGACTTTTCCTTGGAAAATATCAGAGATGATAAAATAATTTTCCAAAAAAATTAAGTAATAGAATATCTCTATATTATGCAGATAATTATAAAAAATATAAATAAGAAAGCCATCCAACTCATTTATAAGCTACTATAACCTTGAAAATGTTATGTCAAATCCAAATGAAAATATAAGAAATAAAACTATAAGGCCATTTCACTTATAAATCTAGGTGATAACTTCCAAAATTCTAGGGAATATGGTTCTGAAAGAAAAAAATAGACTACATCCAACTGAAAAATGCCTTCCATACATTTAACCACAGAACTGGGACTAAAATAAATGTGGTGATTAGAACAATGACACTAACACACGGTATATATGTGTATTTACTCTAATGTTGTGGAAATAATACAAGAAGCAAAGTTAAAGGGGAAGGTGAGAAGGGGTTGCAGAAAAGTTAGCATGCTAAAAACTTTATTTCTAATTGCTAGAAGTCAAAGGTTATCATTTACAGTTTACAAATAAAATAAGAATGAAATGGATGCTTAACATATAAAGACAAACATGCAAGATTTGGACACTATAAACTACAAACATTATTGAAAAACAAAAAGAAAATCTATTTAAGTGGAAAAACATTCCATATCTCCATGTCTATGGACTTAATATTGTTGTAATGGCAACATTCCCCAAACTAATCTACAAATTGAATATCTTATTTATAAAAATCTTCTGGTGTTTTTGTTTTGTTTTGTTTTTCTTCCAGAAGTAGACTGGCCAGTCTTAAAATTCATGTGAAATTATGGAAAACTCTGAATAGACATAGCTGTCTTTAAAAAGAAGAACAAATTGGGAGGACTCATACAAAAGACTTAATATTCATGTCATTAAAATCCTGAAAGGAGAAGAAAAGGGAAACAACAAAAGAAGGAGCTCTGGAACATCAGAAAGATAAAAAATATGATTAGCAAAAAATATGGTTAAGAACAATAAGCATTCTTTCTCTTTTTGAATTTTTTCAAGTATGCTTGGTGATTGTAGCAAAAATTATGTAACAGTCTGATGTGGTTCTAAATATATGTAAAGGTAACAAGTAACATAATTATATAATAAATAGGGGAGCGTAAGTGAGGTAAGGTTTCTGTATTTCACTTGAACTGGTGAAGTGACAATATCAGTACACTGTGGTATATATATTTTCTAGTGGAACAACCACTATGTGCTGAAAAAGAAAAACTTGTACTAAATGCATACTTTAGAAAAGGAGAGTTTCAAATCAATAATCTAAGCTCTCCTATACAAACTCTAGAAAAAGAAGAGCAAAATAAGCCCAAAGGAAACAGAAGTAAGGAATAAATAAAACTAAGAGAATAAATCAATGAAGGTGAAACCAGAAAAACAATAGAGAAAATTAATAAAATAAAGACATAATTCTTTGAAAAGGTAAATAAAAATGACAAACTTCTAGGAAGACCAGCTTTACTTGTCTGGGTTCTTCAGAGAAATAGAATCAATAGGATGTGAAGACATAATGATATAAATAGAGAAAGAGAGATTTTATTTATCTTGTGTGTGTTGGCTCATATGATCAGGAAGGCTTGTAACTCCACAATATGCAGGGTAGGATGGCAGGCTAGAGACCTAGGAAAGAGCCGATGTTGCAGTTCAAGTCTGAAGGGTATCTACCGGGAGAATCCTCTTTTGCTCAGGATAGATTAGTCTTTTGTTCTGTTCAGACCTTGTGCTGATTGGATGAGACCCACCCACATTCTGGAGGGCAATGTACTTTACTCATTTACTAATTTAAAATGTTAATCTCTAAGCTCTGAAATTAAATTAGTAATAAAAAAACCTACCAACTAAAAAAGTCCTAGGCCAGATGAATTCACACAGCCAAATTATACCAGATGTACAAAAAATAACTGGTACTCATTGAAACTATTTCAAAAAAAATCAAGGGAGAAGGGCTCCTTTCTAATTTATCCTATGAAGCTGGCATTGTCCTGATACCAAAATCCGACAGAGACACAACAGGAAAAGAAAACTTCAGGCCCATATGCTTGATGAACATGACACAGAAATCCTCAAAAGAAAAAAACAAAAACCTAGCCAGCTGAATCCAACAGCACATCAAAATGTTAATTCACCACAATCAAATAGACTTTACTCCTGGAATGCAAGGTTGGTTCAATATATGCAAATCAGTAAATGTGATTCATCACACAAACAGAATCAGAAACAAAAACCATATTATCATCTCAACAGATATGGAAAAAACTTTAGATAAAATCTAACATCCCATCATGATAAAAACCCTCAACAGGCTAGGCATAGAAGGAACATACTTCAAAATAACAAGAGCCGTCTGTGACAAACCCAAAGCAACATTATACTGAAATAGCAAAAACTGGAAGCATTCTTCTTGGGAACTAGAACAAAAGGAGAATGCCCACTCTCACCACTCCTATTCAACAGAGTACTGAAAGTTCTAGCAAGAGCAATCAGGCAAGAGAAAGAAATAAAAGGCATCCAAATAGGAAAAAAATAAGTTAGACTATCTCTATTTGCTGACAACATTATTGTATGCCTGGAAAACCCTAATGACTCTGGCGGAAGGCTCCTGGAACTCAAAAATGACTTTGATAAAGTTTCAGAGTACAAAATTAGTGTACAAATATCAGTAGCATTTCTATATACCAGTAACATTCTAGCTAAGAGCTGAATCAAGAATGCCATCCCACTTATAGTAATGCCACAAAAAGTGAAATACTTAGGAATGCGTCTAACTGAGGAGGTAAAATATCTTTACAAGGAAAACTGTGAGGTGCTGCTGAAAGAAGTTACATTCGACACAAATAAATGGAAAAATATTCTATGCTCTTGGATTAGAAGAGCGAATATTGTTAAAATGGCCATACTAGCTAAAGCAATGTACAGATTCAATGGTATCCCTATTCAAATACCAATGCCATTTCTCACAGTAGAAAAATCTATTCTAGAATTCCTATGGAACAAAAAAAGAGCCTGAGTAGCCAAAGAAATCTTAAGCAAAAAGAATAAAGCCAGAGGCATCACCTTACCCAACTTTAGATTATACTAAAGGCTACAGTAACCAAAATAGCATTGCCCTGGTACAAAACAGACACATAGACCAATGGAACAGGTTAGAGAATTCAGAAATAAAGTCACACAACTATAGCTGTCTGATCTTTGACAAAGTTGACAAAAATAAGCATTGGGGAAAGAATTCCCTATTCAATAAGTGATGCTGGGAAACCTGGCTAGCCATATACAGAAGAATGAAACTAGACTGCTACATTTCATCATATACAAAAACTGACTCTAGATGGATTAAAGATATTAGTGTAAGACCTCAAACTATAAAAATCCTAGAAGAAAGCCTGGGAAATACCTTTTTCAATGTCATGTTTGGCCAAGAATTTATGACTGAGTCCCCAAAAGCAATTGCAACAAAAACAAAAATGGACAAGTAGGACCTAATCAGACTAAAGAATTTCTACCCAGCAAAATAATCAACAGAGTAAACACCCACAGAATGGAAGAAAATAGTCATAAACCATGCCTCTGAAAAAGGTCTAATATCCAGAATCTACAAGGAACTTAAACAAATCAACAAGCAAAAAAACCCAAAACAAACAAACAAAACAAATTTAAAGTGGACAAAGAACATGAACAGACACTTCTCAAAAGAAGATGGACAAGTGGCCAAGAAACATATCAAAAAATTCTCAACATCACTAATCATTAGAGAAATGCAAATCAAAACCACAAAGAGATATTGCTTCACATGAGTCAGAATGACTATAATTAAAAAGTCAAACAATATCAGTGCAGTGAAGAGGAATGCCTATACACTGCTGGTGGTAATGCAAATTAGTTCAGACACTGTGGAAAGCAGTTTGGAGATTTCTCAAAGAACTTAAAACAGAACTAATTTTCATTCCAGCAATTCCATTACTGGATATATAACCAAAGGAAAATAAATCATTCTACCAAAAAGACACCTGCACTCGTATGTTCATTGCAGCACTATTCACGAAAGCAAGGACATGTTATCATCAACCTAAGGGTTCATCCCTAGTTTACTGGACAGAGACAATGTGATACATATATACAATGAATAAAAAAAAAAAGAATAAAATCATATCTTTTGCAGCAACAGGATGTAGCTGGAGGCCATTACTCGAAGGAAATTATCATAGGAACAGAAAACCAAGTACTACATGTTCTTACCTCTAAGTGAGAGCAAAGCATTTAACACATATGGATACAAAGATAGGAATAATAGACACTGGGGACTACTAGAGGGGAGAGGTGGAAGAGGGATATGGGCTGAAAAATTACCAGTTGGGTATGATGCTCACTACCTGGGGGATGGGACCATCTATACCCCAAACCTCAACATTATGCAATATACCCATGTAACAAACATGTACATATACCACTGAATCCAAAATTTAGAAAAAAATTAAATGATTAAATTCGTTCAAAATCACCTTTCCAGAAATAGCCACAATAATGTTTGACCAAATTTCTGGGTACTATGGCCTACCCAAGTTGACACATAAAGTTAACCATCACACTGACAAAAAAAGACAGTAGACATGATCATCAATTGGAATAAAACAAGGGATGTCACTACAGACCTTGTAGACATCAAAAAGCTAATAAGGAAATATTATTAATAATCCTAAACACATAAATTTGATGACATGAATCACTTCATTGAAAAATACCAACAACCACAACTCTCCCAATAAGAAAAAGACAATTTCAGTAGTTCTGTTTGAATTCTTAAGGAGTTGAATTCATAGTTATAAACTCCCAAAAACTAAATCTCTAAAACCACATGGTTTCCCTAGAGAATCATACCCAGTGTTTAAAACCTAATTAAAATCAATTCTACATAATCTGCTTCAGAAAATAGCATAGGTGGAAATATTTCAAAAATAATTTTATGAAGCTACTGTTATGTGTGTATAAAAACCAGACAGATACAAAAACAAAACAAAACAAAAACCAGGGTGGGGATCCAAGATGGCTGAATAGGAACAGCTCTGGAGTGCAGTTCCCAGCAAGAACAATGCAGAGGTTGAGTGATCACTGCATTTCCAAATGAGTTTTTACTGCCCACAGACCAGGATATTCCCAGGCTGAAAAGCACCACTAGTTTCCAGCATGGCTGTTTCAGCTGGGGCTGCAGGTTTCCGCACAAAAACTCATACAAATATGGGTGGCTATTTCAACTGGTGCCAGGAATGCCTGGATTACAGAGCTGCCCATTCAACTGAAATAAAGGGGGCTGAAACAGGGAGTCAGGTGATCTGGCTCAGCAGGTCCCAACTCTACAAAGACCAGCAATCTGAAATGCCCTCGATTGAGAGTTTTGCAGCAGTGGTGGGAAGGGTGTCAGCCATTACAGAGGCAGTCCGCCACTACCGAGGCACTCTGCCACTACCAAGGCACTCTGCCACTACCGAGGCAGTCCATCATTACTGAAGCAGTTCGTCATCACCGAGGCAGTCTGCCATTTCTGAAGCAATCCACCTTTACTAAGACAGTTTGCCATTACAGAGGCAGTCCACCATTACTAAGACAGACCCCATTACCAAGACAGTTCTAACTGTACTTCTGTAAACAAAACTACAAGGAAGTTCAAACAGCAGCTGGGCAGAGCCCACAGCAGCTCAACAACAACTCTGCTGGCAGACTGTGACTAGACTTCCTCCTTACTGGGCAGAGCATCTCTGAAAAAAGGCAGCAGCATGTCAGGAACTTATGAATAAGGCCCCACCTTCCCAGGACAGAGCACCTAGGAAAAAAAGCAGCTAGGAGTTCTGCTGCAGCAGACTTAAACATACCTGCCCAGCAGCTCTGAATGAAATAATGGAGCTCACAGCTCAGCACTTGAGATCCTATAAGGGTCAGACTGTCTCCTCAAGCAGCTCCCTGACCTACGTATATCCAAAGAGACGCCTCATAAAGGAAAGCTCAGGCTGACATCTGACGGGTTCCCTTCTGGGACGAAGATAGAAGAAGAAACCAGCAGCAACCCTTACTTCTGCAGCCACCGCAGGTGATCCCTGGACAAGCAGGGTCTGTAGTAGACCTCTAGCAGTCTTACAGCAGAAGGGCCTGACTGCTAGAAGGAAAACTAAAAAACAGAAAGAAATAACTGCAACACCAACAAAAAGGAGGCCCACTCAGAGACCCCACCTGAAAGTCAACAACTACAAAGACCACAGGTAGATAAATCCA